>NW_020271758.1:489395-724271 GCF_003268045.1 Sipha flava | reverse complement strand
TTATTATTATTATTATTATTATTATTATTATTATTATTATTATTATTACTATCATTATGATTATAGTTATTGTTATTATTACTTCACTATAAACAATTGCATATTGATAACAATAACTATAATACTAATAATTAGGGCTCGGGACTTCTAGGAACTTGCATGATTTTAAATAATTATTCAAAACATAGCTAAGTAATATATAAATTTGTTTCATTGCAATACAAGTTAATATTTAAAATTTATATTTGCGTATTTTGCATATTTGACCATTTTTCATTTATAAGTGCATATTTGACCATTTTTCATTTTATAAATGCAAATTTGACAATTATTCATATGGAGAAGTAAGTTTTTAAATTTTATAAAAAAAAATTATGATTTATTTCTTCATATATCACGCGACTTGAAACTCTAAGTGTCTTATTGGTGAACTAACTGAATGCATTAAAATAATTAAAAGTACAAAAAACGTATACATTCTGCAAAAATTGAAGAATCTGCACAAGCTAAGGCTAACTACAAAAAATATCGAATATTTTAAATGGAAAAATGAATCTATAGATGGATTGTCTGCAGATATTAGTAGTAGTGACCTACGATTTTTTTAAGTTTGCACCAATAAGTTCCGTAGACGTGTAACGTTCCTTTTCTAAATATAAAAATATTTTGGCTGATAACAGGCAGTCATTTAAATTTTCCAACTTAAGAAAATATCTTATAGTCCAATGTAATGCTCAAGGTTAGAAGAATTATAACTATATTAAAAATAAAAAAAATGTTTTCAATTTAATTTATTTTTAAAACCATTTTAAATATTTTGTTTTTGATAAAAACTCAATATAAGATAAAAACAAATTTGAAAAAAAGAAAAAATTATCTTAGATCATCATATCTATCAATATAAAAATATTATTATAATTTATTACTAATTAATTTTTTATAAATGCATATTTTAATAGCATATTTATTGATTATTTAGGGCATAAATTCATACATATTTTAAGGTTTATAAGGGCATGAAGTCCCTAGCCCTACTAATAATAAACCGTCCGGAAAGTCGACGTACATTTTGCGTTGTAGGAAGATATGTTGAAAAACCCACTGGCTGATCCACGTTCAATTAATAACTGCGGGCACCTACTTATAAAGTGTTTTGACATAATTTCGATTTTCCTTATAATTATTTTAAGATATTGAATCAGACCCTGCATATTAATTTAATTAAAATAAGTGAATATGAACTTAAATCGAATACAACATTTAGCAAGGTTTTCCGTTGTCTAGTCAGTACTTGATGTAATCCGTCGAAAAATTGAAGAGCCCACAGGATCGAAAAAGGGTTATTTGTTTTTCGTAATTTTTCAATTCATCAATTAATTTTATTTAAATTTAACGAATTGTACAACTTAATATGACATAAGAAACAAAAGACATAATCGATGTTTCTTTTAAATAATATTACAAAGATTATAGAGAATGTACACTATTATTTTTTAGTCCGTTTATATGTACATTTGATCTAGAACAGCGTCACTCATCCTTTTTTTCATTCACATAACTCCTTGACCTCTTGCCATTGTTTTATGTACCCTCAATGGTCAATTTGTCAATTTTAACATAAGATTGATAAGAAATTACAAGATCAGTTTTGTTGGAAAATATTTAATTATGAAGTATTTATTTATTTTAATCAGTATGCGCTGTATAATGTATTTAAAAAAAATTTAATGTACATTTTACAGTTAAATTTTTATTGTGAATCTTGAGATTGTTTGGTAATACTTAATTTTTGAAATCTGGTTCCACAGATGATTAGTATACTCACAAAAAGTCTATAACGATGTTTGTTTTTAATGAACGTGTATAACGTGAAAAGACTTTCCGCACATACAGTGCTCGTTATCAAATACTTCATAAATTATTTATTAATTCAAATACATTGATTATTAAATTTTCCGCCATCATCCTTTTTTTTCCCTGAGTGTCCTCGCATATCTTTGTGCGGGTTACCAAAGGTTCGCGTACATTGTGTCGAGAAGCGCTGACCTAGAACAACGATTTTATTTTGCGATCTCATATACAATTGTTCTAATCGCACAAGGTATTACGTAAATCAATTGTACTTTCGGTCCTGCGAGTAAAAAAAGTGTGTGCAACTAAATTTGTCGTAAAAGAGATTTTTAAATGAGATCCTAAACAGTTAAATGAAAGTCGTGTAAACACGTAGAATATCGAATTTTTAGTTTTCGTGCAACATTAATCCTGTAATTATTTTTTAACCGCTCTGTATATTAGCTAATTGCTGTTATTCTAGTCAAATTTAATCGACCATTTCGAACCGACCTGCCGTTTGGAATCAACGCATTTGTCGCCGGATCGAGAAGTAACTAAATCGAGCCAATCGCAGCGGACGCAATCGAATTTGATCCAGTTGCTGGATAAAGAGCAATTAAAATACAGGCACGCGTGTTTGCACGAGTCTATGTTGCGGAAAGTCAACGTGTTCGATGAACAGATTTCGACGGCGGAGAAGATGCGTAAAGACCAGCTGCTCGCCGTTACATTTATTGATTTATTCGCCCTGTCGCTGAAAGAGGAGATGATGATCCTGAGAGTTTTTGATTTAATCGAGGACGAATACGAGTACGCCACTAGTCTGCAAATCCTGAAACTGAACAGCATAGTGGAAAAGGTAAAACGCGTTGCACAAACGTTCTGAGAGTATATCAGAATACCGATCATAACTAGGTTCATTTGATTCGGTAGATAATGTCGTTACGGGAAGACATACGGTATTACAGCAAGAAGATCGACGACGAAAAATTCGAGCTGGACGAGGTTATTAAAACGTTCGACGGGGAAATTCAGAACACGAGTTTTACAAAGTATCTCTTGAAAATCTTTATGAAGAAGTACAAGCCACCCAAAGTGAAAGTCCACCGCACCAACGACGGTAAAGACTCGACTCGGGTCGCCATACGAATATAATTCGGTAAGTTGTCGTGCTGAATGGAACATTTTCTGTTTCAGAATCCAGTTCGTCTTCCTCGTCGGACGATTCCGATAGCGAGTCCGATGGTAAGTCCGAAGAGGATGCACTCGAAAATCGGAGTGCAGAATCGAATGTGGCGGAAAATGAATTCGTTGAGTTCGATGAGAACGTAAAACCGGAAGATTTAGAGCAAGAATTATACGAATTGGCTTTTGTGTTGAGGTCGAAACGACATGGACTCGAACAATCCATACTGAAAACAAAAAGTGAATTGGAGCAATCGAATAAAAAATTAGCCAATACTTACGAAGAGATGGACGTCACGAACAAAAAATTGGAACAGGAAACGGCAGAATTGAAAACGTACCAGGTAAGAGATTATACGCAATACTATGCCAACTCGTGTATAATACGTTATATATCAGTTGTTATCGCTTAGGCTTTCTAAAAATTGATTTGATCGCAATACATTAGTAATGATACTTCGTCACCAATGTGTTGAACTTTCGATTATGATTACGTAGGTTAAAAAAAAATCGAAATTGAACGACGTCGAAACGACGGTGCAAATAAATAAACATCGAATATTGATCTATGCACCGTTAGAAGATGTTATCCTGTTTAACAATCACGTTTTGTTACAAATGAAAAAAAGTATGGTCGAATACAAAAAAGAAATAAAAGACTTGAAGGATATGTTCAATGAAGAACAAAAAACTGTTTATAACTTGTCCGCGGAGAGAAAAAAATTAAAGTGCGTTTTGAGCAGTGTCAAAGAGGTCCTCAAGACCGAAATATCAAATAAATTCAGATGGGAAACCGATTGGGGTTTTCTCGACGACATGGAAATGGCCATAATCGATACTATGATTTTGAATCATAAGTCAAAAATAAATATAAACATGAACACAAACCAACGAATTGTCAAGGAGTTGCAAGTGAGTGTATTGCTGATTATCGTAAAAATTGTCTACGCTTTACAGTAGATTACCATTTCCGAATGGATAGCATGCGCCCAAATAGTTTTGTTAAAAAAAAAACACGATATTGATTGGTGGAGTTTAAACCAAACGAGTGTCCATTTCAGTATACGACTAGGACGTAGTAATTTCAACGATCGTTTAATAATCGATAGGCGAACGGTGACACGTAAACATTTAGGTTTTGTTCCGTTTCGCCGTGTCTGTACAATAATAATTAAGTGCTGGCGTGTCGTTAATAATCGTTCGGGAACCGTTTCAGAAAGCAATCGAAGCACTGGAACAGAAAGAGAAGGAATTGCTGAAATACCATATTTGTAATACGGATAGACTGGTCTTCATGATGCACGAAAGAAAACAGAAGATGTTGTCTCTCCAAAGCAGTACAAATGGAGTAAGCGTATAGACCCTATTGTTTTCATAACGTTTACGTTACATTGGTACGCATCGATTTTGTGGTAACCGCGAAGTAGTTACCAGGTTTTGCACGTGGTCTCAAAAAATAATACTGTTTAATAGTGTCCATATAAAATGTAAAATGACGATTTATACGATATTATTTTGTTATCTTTGTGCAATAATTAGGTTTTTTTTTTTATTTTTATTCGTCCTGTCTATTTTTAAGGTTTATATGTTATTAAAATATCGGAACTCCATTTTTCAAAGTTACAAAACAGTGTTTCCGCGTGTCCATTAAAATCTACTTCTACTTTGTATCAACTCATTTAATTTGTTTTAGTTCATTGAAAAGAGGTGTATTTATATTTCGGTACTATTATTTTATATTTTTTCTTTTTAAGAATAACAATAATAAATCGTTTTAAATTAAATATTAGTCGACTTTTTTTATTTTTGTTCATATGCTTTTGTATTAAACAAAACGAAAATAATGATATTAAAACAATAATGATTAATAAATCTGTGTGTTCTCACATGATGTGCATTGGACGTTTTGATTTTTGATATTTGTTTTATTTCTCAAAATTTCGATTTGTGACAATATTGAAAACTCTATGATTATTTTACTATTTGTAATTTATGTTTTCTTTTTTCCCTTTTAGAAAAAAGTTGAAATGGGCCGCCAATTAATAAGAGAAGACTATTCTTGGTACAATAGTGTGAACAAAGTAAATGTCTAGATTATTTATTTATGATTAGAATTAAATTGAAGTTTATAGGTATAATTTTTGTTTTTTTTTTTTAAAAAAAACGGGGAAAAAATGCTTACTACAGTCGCCATAATGTTCCTTGCTTCCTCCAAAATAATTATGTCTTCAGCGCTACTGATAAGTTCATGAATGTTTAAATTATTTTCTTACAGATTAGCATTAAATATAATTTCAACACGGTCAATGATATTACATTGGAAGAAAATTGGCACCAGGTGTTGGACGTATACAAAATGCTTTTAAAACGAAAAAAAGATATTTGCAGTAAGATATTCGTGTTGCTGCAGAGGAATGAAGTATTGAATCAATTTTCACCCGACAAGGAAACCGTTGACAAAGTGCTGGAATACGGCTTAGAGGAATCTTACCAAGAAGTTGTGGATCAAATTATACCACAAGTTGAACAGGTCTTTGCAGAAGGGGATGAGATGCCACCGATTTCTGAACATCATGTTTCAGAAGAGATAGGAGAAGACGTTTTTGAGGAGACGTCACCGAACGTTGAATACTATGCGGTGGAAGACTCGGAAGGAAACGTTTTCGACGAGACAACACAAAGTATTGGACGTCAAATTACAGAAGACTTTGAAGAAGAAGTTGACAAGGAAACCGTTGACAAAGTGCTGGAATACGGCTTAGAGGAATCTTACCAAGAAGTTATGGATCAAATTATACCGCAAGTTGAACAGATCTTTACAGAAGGGGATGAGATGCCACCGATTTCTGAACATCATGTTTCAGAAGAGATAGGAGAAGACGTTTTTGAGGAGACGTCACCAAACGTTGAATACTATGCGGTGGAAGACTCGGAAGGAGACGTTTTCGACGAGACAACACAAAGTATTGGACGTCAAATTACAGAAGACTTTGGAGAAGAAGTTGTCGACGAGATAATGGACAGGAAGCGAGATGGTGAGTCCATTAGTAACGAGTTGGTTCGTAGCGATAATATGTTGGTGGAACAGAAGTGAAATCACTGAATCTCAGAACGAGTGTATGGATTAATAATAGAAAATTGACAGAAAATCACTACCCGTGAGACATGAATGCTAATATGCAGACGGGGTTATCAATAATCAATGCAAATAATATTATAACGTTTTTTCGATAAATTATATTTATATTTTTACTTAACCGTCATAAATTCATTTATTACAGAAAACGGTGAGACCAAAATCACTAACAAAATCTGTAGACTACAGTCAGTATGGTGTATAATATATATATATACAATGATGTAATTGAAAAAATAATTACATTATCATGTATATTATTTGACTATAAGAACTATTGTGTGCGTAGCTATAATTAAAATATATATATATATAAAATTATAAATACTTTTCAAAAATATATGGAATCCGAATGCATTGAATGATTAACTAAATATTACACACTAATACAGCGTTTCTTAAAATGTGTTCCGAGGAATCATAGGGTTCCGTGGGACAATGTTATGGGTTCCGTTAGATTGTAGGTGATTATTGAGAAACTTATTTTATATTATATTTGAAAAAAATAATATTTCATATTTTTTAAAAAAAAAATTGTGTTTTAAACTAATTTTAATAAAGAGTAATCATTAACAATATTAACAGTATCATTAAAAATATTTTAGAGTATTGGTTTTCCTATATTTTTTGTTTTTTAAAAAAATTATAGTTGAATTGGAATTAAAGACATTAGGGTTCCGCGAAATACAAACTATTTTTTAAGGGTTCCGTGATTGTAAAAGTTTAGGAACCGCTGCACTAATATGTATAGGTGCAATTATTAGTGCTGGATCTGAGAAATTTGACGCCCGGGGAAAATAAAAATGCGGCGCCCTTATGTAGGTGGAAATCAGGGTGTCAAAAGAAAACAAAAAGTATAATTTTATGTACCAAATATTTTTATTGAAACTTTTGTTTTCATATATACCTAATTCATATAGTACAGAATGTGTCACGTTTAAAAATCATTAGTTAATATAAGGACAGAACTAAAAATATCTTGGTTACTTTAATTTTTCAAAAAAAATTGTATTTCTAAATATTTCTAAATTTAAAAATTATTTTTTCTTCTATTATAATAGACAAGTAGTTACGTCTTGCTTGCTCTGTAACATATCGCTGGTATATTTTTATTAATTTTAGTTTGTTAAACTTTCGTTTAAGCGTAGTTAAAGTCACAGACACCGTGTGATTTATTTGGTAAGAAACTGATATATTTGGATATACATTTTGAAATTTATTTTTATGGACAAAATTCAACATTTCAAGAAGCTCGCTTTTATTTGAAACATGTAATTTGCAAACATGCTCTTTTAACCTTTGTTTTTCTGAAATGAATTTAAATCTGTCGAGATAATTTTTATATTTATTGCATAAGTCGACAGTAGGAAAAGAATAAATTATTGTTGGATTTAAAAATTAAAAATCTTGAGCAACATTTTCCATTAATTAAAATATTTGACCAAGTCCTGTTGCGATATTGTTAGATATTGACATTACGATGTTTACTGCGATCGATGGTTCTTTTCGTGTAGATATTTCGAGTCGACATACCGTGCAGGACCCGGACGTGCAATCCGTTTCGTTTTGTTCGTGGGCGCTCCGAACACACTCCCCCACGATGGCGGAGATCGCATGTAAAAGACCGTTGTTCGTTTCGCGTATTGTGTTCGTTTGCATATCGTCCACGTATTGTGGGTGATTGTAAACTCGGCCCATTTTTTTTTCAGGTAAAAATAATTTAAGTGTAAACTCAGCCCGAGGTTTTTGCAGGTAAAAATAATTTAGGTGTTAATTCGTCCCGGATAAAAATGTACATTTGTATAATTTTCTTATATTTTTGAGAACCATTTAGCATTACCCAGAGGAAACCATGAGAAGGCGTTGTATATATTCCTTTTAACATACTGAATATCACTTGTAGATCTTGAGCGTCAGGTATATTGCTTACTGCACTACAAAAAAATTAGTTTGTTGGCCTATTGCAGATATCCTCAGTTCGTTTGCGTTTGGCCACGGTGGTAACACATTGTCGTTGTAGTACTTGGTACCTGATAGGTTCATGCAGATTACAACCGACCTTTTTTATTACTTGAAATTTCCGTGCCGAGTTTACAATCTACCTACTTTATTACCTTTATTACTTTATTACTTTATTAATCGAAACTCTAAAAAACAAAGATGCAAAAAAAAAAATAGAAATATTGATCTTATATATAAATCATAATATTTTAAAATGTTTGATTAAAAAATTATTCAAACTAACAGTTCAGTTGTAGCAAAAATGTAAATATGTATTCCGTGTAAAAACATGTAAATTTGTGAATATGAATAGTGTAAATAATAAATAAAAGTATGTACAGTATCAAGGAATGTAGGGAAAGAACCGCTACGTGGTACATTCTAGGCAACAGTGGGCAGTAGCTTTATTTTATGGTAATTAGTAACTACCTTCTGGCTAATCTTTTCTAGTCAAATTTTTGTATCTATAATTAGTGTGCTTTTATTTTTTAATTTTTCATACATAAATGACAAATGTATGTAAATTTTTAGTCGCCTCAGTCAAAATTGAATCCCAAAACCGCCACTGCTATTTATACCAAGTCGGAGATTCCCACCGCCGTTGCGAACGAAACTAATAACACAGATATATACTAATTAATTATATATATATATATATATTATTATATACTAACCAATCATTATGTCTAATATTTGGTCGTCATCGCACACGCACACACACAACAACGTCGGGGTACACGTGCGGCCATAAATATTTTTGTGGTTACGGGAAAGTACGCGCGGCGTGTCGTACCAGTTACCGACGACGCGTCGGTTTTGCGACGGAATTACATTTCGACTATTTTTAACCATGCCGTTAAAATCTCATAGATCTGTAATCGGTTCGGTGTTTTCACGTACGTATTGCTGTGCGGCTAATAGGTATAACAATTATTGTTTTCGACCGTTTGATATTTGATAATTGTTCGAAGATACATTTCGAAATAGATCGGTCCAATTGTTGCGGACGAGTTACGGTTAGGTTACGACTTAAGGGGCCTCGCTACGGCTATTATTTAAGGGGCTATTATTTAATTATTATTATTTTACGGCTATTATTTATTTAAGGGGCAACATTTAGACAATTTCTAATATCGTCACAGCCGCCCGAGATCTTTGTGTTAGTTGTAAATGATTGTTGATGTGCGTAAAATTCAAGCCGGTACCGCGCTCCCTTCCATACTATCAGTGCAGGCAGACGTAATCATGCTATTATTATAATCGGTGTTGCGTTGAATAATTTCGGAGAATTATTTTTAGGTTCATTGGTTTATTACAATTATCAGGTATTTTGTCAATCAGACGTGTAGTATGCTATGAATTGAACAAAATGTAATCGAATTTTCAACTACAAAATAACTTCAATTTTTTTTAAATGTTGATTTTCTTTGTGAAGTTCTTCAACAAAATTCTTTGAAAATTAACTCCGCACAAAAAATGTCTATTACTATATAAATTACTCTATATGTTTTACTTAAAAAAATGAATAATAAATACATCATAATAATAATTATATATTCTTTATAATTCATAAGAATAATGCGTCCAATTTTGAATACATTTGATAAAAATGCAAAATTATACTTTTGGCCCCCTTTTCTGACGAATTTAATTACATATGACTAATTTAATATTCATATACGTATAAATAATTTTTTCAATATAGGTACATTATAAATTATAGAAATATTATAAATAGTTTATTTATATTTAATTAAGTATCTGTGTTACTTTTTTATTTTCTCGCCATTCACATAAAGTTGCAATATTACCATGCATTTTTTTATGTTTTGACGGGTAATGTTTTATTGGTTTTCGCGCCAGAACGCCAATTTTTAGCCATTGTATTATAATATCAATACTAAAAAAAAATAAATTTAATCACTATCTACCCAAAACTATATTTGACAACTGATGTTTACGTCTGACGGCCAAACAATAATTGTGTGTAATTAACTATGTTATATTGTATTGTCTCACGACTCCGACGATATTAGTATAGTGATTAGGTACTGATTATTGGTTATATTAATAGTTCTCTGGTGGATAGTTATTAACAGAGCTCGTAAGTACATGCATTTGCATATCAATCTTGCAAAGTTGTATTTAATGCTAGATGACACAGAAATCCATTTCAAGGTACTACGGTTAAATATGTGAAATCTTATTTTGCATGTTTTCGTATATTTGGCATGTTTTTGTTTATTTGACATAATTATGCATATTTCTATTTTATCGGGCATATTATACAACATTCTATTAGAATCAATCAAAAATCTAAATGGAAAATATATATAAAATTAAAAATAGAAATTGTACTATCTTTTCTTTTTTTTATATTCTTGATACTCGGACATTTAATGAATAAATTTGTTCCAAAAGTTTCAGATTTAAAATTAATTACTGACAAAGACGTACATTATACACAGTTCATGAAGGCTCAAGAATAGTTTTAAATAGTATTTAAAATCTATTTTTTTTTTTTAATTATGAGATAAAAAAATAAAATATAGCTATATAAAAATTGAATAGATAATTTATGTAATTTCAAAAATTATTTATGATTTATTTAAGTAAGCATTTTTTAAGTGCATAATTTTAGATATTTAGTGCATATAAATGCATATTTTCAATTTTTTAAGGCATATTTCAAAGCATATTTTGCCAATTTTAAGTGCATAAATGCATGCTTATTTAGGCATTTTTTAGGGCATGAACTTGCGAACCCTGGTTATTAATTATTTCAATATTAGTTTTATTTTTGGTTTCCTGGTAATCGTTTAATAATACTGTACACCACACGGCGGCTGCCATGCACTGACGCCAGGCGCCGACGTAGTCACTCTCATACGCGCATACATATGTCAATATTGATAACAATGTAATAAAATTCACTATAAGAATAAAAAATTATTTATTGTTTTGACAAAATTAAAGTTAGTTAATGTTGTCTGATATTGATTCTGAAAAAATATTTGAATTCAGCATAAAAATGTCTGTAAATCGTACGGAACACTTTCTGTTTTTAATTTTAATTATGATTTGAAAAAACTCATATTTTCAAGTTTTTAATTATAGTTTACAATAATATAAGATTTAATTTTTTCAAAATGTTTTGAACGATCTATTAACAATTTTCTGTTGAGTTTAATTTTTTTTTTTAAATTAAAATCGGATAACGTAAACTAGCTTTAATTTTGTCAAAACTTAAGGTCTTTTGAGCTAAAATTGACGGCAGTAGCGAGGCCCCTTAAACTTAAAAATTAAATTGCTGATGGATTATTCTCTCATCATGCTATTAATTTCTTATCACATCAATTTTGCTTATTGAACATAATTAATACAGATTTTAAAAATTTTAATATATTTAATAAGTAAATGCAAGTAACCTTCAAAGTCATATCTTTTTATTAATACAACACACACGAAATAATCCTATTTTTGAAATTCAAATAACTATTATGATAATCACCCATCAACCCATCACTCAACACTGTAGTTGAGTAATTCAATTTTTAATTAAGTATTAATGGTAGAAAATTACCAATCCCAATCTAGTGATTCGTTTAATCACATACCAATAGTGTCACTTGTCAAACTTAAAAAAAAAATAGAATATTTTTTTGCAAATTACTAGAAAATTAAAAAAAAAAGCTAATTATTCTGTAGGGCCTATTATTAATTGAATCTTGTAGGGGCTCCGGGACCTAGTCCCCGTGGGCCTCTCCCTAAATCTGGCCCTGTGAATGCTTTTTAACCATTTATCCCCACACAATATAATATCACATTAGTTGAGATCAAACACAAGTGGTGCATTACTATAATGAACCACAAACAAATTATTGCACTATGGTTGTACAACCGCAAAAGACCACAGAAAAATCGAATAGTTTTGATGTATTCTATTAATGATAGGAGTGAGAAAGAGGGATTATTATATACTTTATTTAATGACTTTCGAAATTATAAAATTAAGTTTTTTAATAATTTCGTATGTCAAGTAACAATATATTATTATAAGTTTAATATGATGTTCAATAAATTTAAAGTTCAATCATAATTCAAAATTGGGTCTAGTTCATTTCGCCACTAGATTATTCGCCGAAATCGTTTCGCCGCTATTCTATTTTTTTTTTCGTAAAACATCAATAAAAATGTTTGGTCGACCACAACATTTTGAAATGTTAATACAATGTTCCTCGTTAATTGTCCTTACTCGTGTGAAAAAATTTGATTTTCCTGATTTGGTAATTAAAAGTCAATAAATGGGTAAATAAAATGCAAATTTACAATTATTTATTGCATACAAATCCTAGCCTTGGTAATATGAAAGGTCTCACGTAGGTACGTTGGAAAAAACGTTGAGCATTGTGTAACGAAAAATAATTATGCTATCTTATTACTATTATTATATAATTTAACAAGTGGACAATCGACAAATATTGCGGACATCTTTAGGGCTTTATAATTCACTTGGTTATCAGGGTAATTCTTCTGATTTTAATTGTGGTTATCCAGTGAAATGTTCTAATTTGAACGGTGTATTTGGATTTTGTTTTCGTTTATTTTTAGCAAGTTTTTGATTATTCTTTTCCAAGAAACCGCCAATAAGGACGATCGGTCGCGACAATTATGTATTTTTGTAGATAATCATTTATTTCAACACTCAATGACTCTTGTATACAGTTGTAATGGTAATTACATTTAATCTAATATTATATTAAATTTTTCTAGCTAACTTGTTAAATATAACAATATTATATATATTTCTATTTAAAAACGAAAATCAAACGGGCATTTTAGATAATATTATTTTGTATAGTCATTGTTCCTTACAGCTATATTTATCGACTCATACAGAGATGTTATTTATTAATTTTATGGTGATAAATTTTATTTAAAAATACTTTTGAAGTATAATTTCCACCCATTTTATAATAATAGACTATAGTAAGTACGAACTATAAGGCCCTTTTCACACGAGACGGTTTCGTCCGTACGGTTAAAATCCGTACGATTTTTTTCCGTACGGACTTTTTTTTCACACATAACGTATTTTTCCCGTGAATCGTCTACGTTTGGTTATATATTTTAATTTTAACTCAGTTGGCTTTCAACATGTATCGAAAACGCACTATTGCCATGTGTTTTTTATATAATCGTATTCAAAAGTATCGAAAACAATGAAATCGTATTTATTGGGTGCACCCAATTAATCAGAGAAGAGATGAAGTGGGGACATTCGTTTCTTTAATGAAAGAATTACGCGCAGACGAAAACAAATTCTTTAATTAATAATATATAATATTAAAATGCTTTAGTACAAGTGACCACAAAAACGGACGGCAGACGAATAAAAATCGTCTTTTGTGAATGCGTTCGCGTAGTCACCTACGCCACTGATAAGACGGCGACGGCACGGTCGCCGTATATTTCAGTCATTGAGACGGCTGTTTTAAATCGTCCGTACGGAAAAAACCCGCCTCCATCCAGTGTGAAAGCTTTAGTTAATTTTATTAGTTTACTATTAATGGCTCACGGATAAAAACCGTACGGTTTTTTTCCGTACGGAGAAAATCGTCACGTGTGAAAGAGGCCTAAAAATCCTAAATGTGTGTATTGACTACGAACGGCAATTAGACGATTCACAAATCAAATTTATTCGAATTTCGATGACGCTTATAAAATATACTGATATTTTGTGATCTACGCAAAAAAACTTAAACATTGAAAACTTAAATATTATATATTATTATATATTATATATAATTTTTTATAAACAAAGACCGGATTTAATTGATATTGCAACTTTTTATTGATACTCGGTCAATCAAATCTGATCAAATTTGTATACGGATCAGAATAATATTCCTATTTAATTTAATAACTTAATTTTTTGCATTTTTCAACGATTTTGGAATTTTTCGCAACTATTGCAATTTTTGTATACCTACTTCACGTGATAAAATATATAAATTATTATTTCCAAAGTGATTTTATTTTACAAATAAAAATATAACTACGACGTACATTTTTACATGTAGTTAAATATTTATCTGAGTCAAAGAATCAAATAATCAATTACTTAATAGTTTAAACATATTTAGCGAAATTGAAAATATTTCTATAAATATTCCCAGTCCCAATGGAAAAATAGTTAAAGATAAATTAAAATATGTCTTAGAGAAAAATGAAGGAAATAAAACTATTAAAACTTACTCTTAGATTATGACAGGAAATCAAAATGTTTATTTAGATATAACATCAAAATTTTTAAATAATTTTAAATATACATCGATAACAAGTGTCGACGTTAAACGTACTTTTTCATTATATAAACATATTTTAAGTAATAGACGATACAATTTTCAAGAACACAATTTAGAGATTTATGTATATAATTATAAATTTTAATTCAGAAAAATTATATATTTTGTAAATATTATATAAATGTCCATAATATAATTTAAGTAAGTAGTTAATGATTATGTATTTGATATGATTTTACTATGTAATTTTAATGTATTTCATTGCAATTTTAATATATTTATACTGCAGTTTTGACACATTTTCATTGCAATTTTTGAATCTTTTTAGTGCAATTTTAAGATATTTTTAATGCAATTATATCCGGTATTTAATTATAACATAGTCAAAAGTGGCGCGTTTCACTTATCTTATTATATATATATATATATTATAAAGATAAAAATGAATATACGGATATTATTAAATATATTAATGATATTAAAATACAACAAAGTAAAATCATAAATAGCATAAATAGCCAAAATGAAAAACTAAATCAGTTTAATAAAAAATTTAATAATTTATTGAGTACAGTCTCTATTTTATTATAAAAAAAAAAAAAACTTAAAAAAAAAAATTGATTATACTGGAACATAATATAGAGAAAATTGAAAGGTCAGTTTCAGCAATGGGAAATTAACAAAACAATATCAGAATTAGTTGACATGTAAGAATAATATTATTTTATTAAATTTACCAAATAACATAATCTCTACTCAACCACAAAAGCACGATAAACCAAATAACATATTTAAAAATATAATGGCCACAAATATTTCTTATTTTACTTGTACTCATCAGGACTAGTTTAACGAAAAAGGTAAATCAAAACCACGTCTACTATTTTACGTTGCTCTTCAAAAGTATTCACAATATTACAATCATAAGCCAAACTACAATTATCACTCGATTTTATCGAGTATTATACCCCGAAAAAACACAAACAGATGATACCTTTAAAAATCTAACTTCAATGCTATAGAAATAATGGTGAAGACGATATTATAATTTAATATGTTAAAGGTATAACTAATGTAGTTCACATTTAAAAAGAAAATACAAAAATCTTCGATTCATTTTTTTAAATATTTACCATCAAAATGACCATAATCTTAATTACAAGTTAACACATTTATCTTTAATTTTTTTTTCATTATATTATACATATATATATATATCACAGTAAAAGGCATTAAATTTATATTAACATTCATTTCCAGTATTTAATGTTAATAGATAATAATCAGGGCTCAAAATATAAAACACTTAAAATCATTAAAATAAGTTCTTAAAAAAACATTTAAAAATATCATAATAAGCACTCAAATAATAATTTAAAAAACTTAAATTTAAATAAAAATATTAAAAAAAAAAAATTCTTAAAATAGGAAAAAATTAGCAAACATTTCTAATTTTTTTTTTTATATGAACATGATAAAGTAGTAAACATATTTCTTAACTGTGCTAAATATAGTTAAAGATTAAAAAAATAATAAAACAAATAAAGTAATCCATGTTATAATCTTTTAATTAAAAATCAAAAAAATAAATAAATCTTTATATTATAAAAATAATCTAATTTTGACTTTCAAAACATTTTGCCTTATTGTTTTGGTGTACGCCGTATGCTCTCAAATACCATTAAAGTACATTACTGCTCGATTGTAATGTAATCGTACACATGACCACTTTACTGTTCATTCAACAACCTAGGGCGACATAGATTATTTAATAAACTATGCCGTCTTAGGCTCCGTTGAGATTGGTTGGCTACAAAATATTATTTTGCATACTTAATATTTTACATAATATAATGTGTTAGCAAAATGTAAGTAATTATTTCTTATTGAAAATCTAGAATAAAAGTTGTTTTAATTGACAAATAATCCAACGAGAAGTATTTGTATAGTATTTAGAATGTACCGTATTATTAATTACACGCTTGACTTGATTTTAGAAAATAATATCTAGGATTTAGCAGGATTATAAGCTATATAATCGATATTATTTACCTAGTAATCAAAACTATTTATTGTATTTTTATAAATAAGTTATATTTTAAAGGATATAAATCAGTATTGCCTAAGATAAAAAGCAATGACACCAGAAAGGTAAATACAGTATTGTGTAAGATATATTTGCTGTAGAATTTGCATAGTAATTAATAATTTTGCAGGTTATAACTTGAAAAATAAGTATAATCAATTTAAAATAAGTCATTTTGACTGTTTTATAACCACCGTTAAGTTTTTACATAAAAAAGTATATTTTTTTGCGAAATCATTTAATGTTTATAATACATAACATTAATGTTAATCATATATACTTTTGTGTTAGATATATATTTAAAATCTTTTTATTTATAAGATAACCCTATGCCCGAGACTTACGTATTATAATTGAAAATAATTAAATAATTATTTATTATATAAATTGACGTTTTAGAATAATTTAAAATAAATTGTATTTTTAAATAAAAGAATTGTGATTTTAACTTCATATTATGATAATCCACAAACATGCATGCAGGACTCAAGTTATAAGACACTAAACTAGACCATGCAGAATATCTTTATTGTATTTTGATTAGTATACTTTACGATGATTACAAAAAAACTATCGGGCGCTTGAACTCCCCTTAAACATTGTTTTTATTTGCGCCACCGAACACAATGTATGAAAATAATACATTTTTACAAAACAATAATAATGATGAAATGGCCAAAACAATATATAGTAATAAACAACAAAAAAAACAACGCTTTAATTTTCCAATTGTATTGAAATATAATTTATCCACTTAATAATAACAATTACTGTACAATTATTTAAAATAGAACAACAAATAAGAAAATTACGTGTAGATATACTAAAAATTATGCACAGCACCCTATGATCGTTGTTTTTTTATAATTCCCTGATGAACAGTTAACCCTTTGTCGACCGACGGTACTCATAAGTCCACTAAAATAAAATACGTATAAAATATTAGTGAACAATATATTTGTGATTCTCACTGGTCGGTACCATCTACCGATTAAATAAACATTATTTTAAAATTGGTTGTGCTATTATTAAACATTTTATCGGCGATTAATTTCGGGGACTGCAGTATTCAACACATGTATATGACTTGGTGTTTTTCCTTTCTATTTATATATACATATTTTGTAATTTGATCAAAATAAATAGTTTTGTATGTTTAGATATATGTCTAGGTGTATTATATTGTTCGGTTAGCTCGAATTCATTATCGATATAACGAAACACTGACAAATAATAATATGGACTTATAAGTACCATTGGTATATCACAGGAGAAATTTAGTCTGTTCTCAACTCGTCTTTGTCGTGTCGTGTTGCTAACTACCGTCGCGCTTGTGAAATCGTTTTTTTTTACGTACTATATAAATAATTTTCACAACAGCCCGAATTATTTAACCATAATTACTATTATTTTTTAAAATTTCAAATAATAATGACAATGTGTTACTTCAGTGGTTAAATGAAGACAAATATGGAATCATAATTTTTTTCAAATTATTCAACTAATACATAATTCAAAATTGTACCATTCATTCTCACAAAAAAATAAAAAATGTATAACAAATAAAAATGTAAAAAAAAAATTATATTCAACCAACAAAATAATTAATGTGGTGTTGACCTGATAATATTGCATTTTTCAGACTAAAATACTTAATTTACACCTTAGAGTTATTGAGGTTTTTAATTTAGAATTAAATATTTTAAAAAAAATTGTAATACTTATTTTTACAAAAAAATATTATTTAATATTTAAATAAGAGAAGAAATCATTTTTTCTCTAGTTGTAAATTAATATTGTATGTTCCACATGTTAAAAAAAATATGGCAAAATGACTGTTGGTACTTCGAAGTACCAATAAAAAAAATGTCTAGATGACCAATGGTACTTCCAAGTACCAGGGTCCTAAGTAAAATTTGAGTAAGAAAACAAAAAAAACGAAAAAAAATTAGTCTTATATAAGTCAAATATAACATGTTTATGCAAAAAAAAATTTAAAAAATATCTTAATTCGATGCTTGGTCGACAAATCTCTTAAATCGTATGAACAAACGTATAGTAAAAATATGTACAGTCGATAGACTACGCATATTGTCTTCACTCGTCACAAGCAAACATTTTTATCGCCGATAAAAACCATTATTTCTATTAATAATTATTATTGTACACACTTTTTCGGAGAACTTTATCTGGAAATCGTAAAGATAATCGTGAACTGTGCCGATTAACAATGCTAGCGAATATGCCTTATTATATTGTTTATAAATAGATACTTTTTTTTTAACACAGAATAATATAGTATGACACAGTACCAGTCAATATAAAGTAATATGCATCATTTTGGATTTACAATGAGTAAATATAATGAGTAATGATGAAAAATACATATTTTTATTTATAAACGATTCCGCCTCTGAAATTCCAAAAAAATTTGTCGCCCTGTGCGGTCGCCGGCCCTGTATGTTAGCAACAGTGTGAATAAATTTGACCATTTTAAAATAAATCACATGCTGCATTGGCGCTGCTGCGTTTAATATCATGCATTATAAAACATATTTCTTTCAAATTCATTTTGTGACTAGGTAGTTGATGTATTATTTATATGAATAAAAAATAAGCGCTCTCCGAGGTGGGTGTCATACGCAGATTGATTTTCTTATTAATTTTGATAAGTAAATTTAATATTATTTCAATAAATAACACTATCTACGTATAACAAAATATTTCTCTATAAACACGATATTATCGCATTAACTTCCTAGGCCACGCGTACATTGGAGAGCGTTGTGCGTTGAGCGTCGAAGGTGCGCACAATGCCCAATACTTTCCAGCGGTGTTGTTCATTTGATATCTAGAACATGAACATTTTTATATACTCATAATTTCAGTACGCACTATATCATTCATTACGGTAGATAATCTTATGGTTCTTTTAGACAATCTAATTTTACGTAAAAAATTGTTGGAAAAGAAAAGGGTTGGAGTTCATCCCGTCGCAGGAAAATATATGGAGAGTTCCATCATTTATTTCTTGACTTAAGAAAATCTCCAACGAGATTTTTTGAATATCTTCAAATGTCAAATGAGACTTACGATTTTATTTTAACTAAAATTAGTACCTATACGTATACCTATACAATTTACCTATATTTAAGTTATATAAATCTATTTAAGCATAGAAACCAATCTACTACACTAGCGTTTCCCAAAGTGTGTTCCGCGGAACCTGAGGGTTCCGTGGGACAATTCTATGGGTTTCGTCAGATGTAGGTAATTATTGAGAAACTTATTTTATATTACATTTGAAAAAAATATTATTTCATATTTTTAAAAAAAAAATTTATGTTTTAACTAATTTTATTAAAGAGTAATCATTACCAATATTAACAGTATCATTAAAAATATTTTAGAGTATTGGTTTTCCTAGATTTTTTGTTTTTTAAAAAAATTAGAGTTGAATTGGAATTAAAGACATTAGGGTACGCGAGACACAAATTATTTTTTAAGGGTTCCGTGATTGTAAAAGTTTGGGAACCGCTGTACTACACCACTACTAGACTGTTCGTGCCCGCCAAATATATAAGCGTCGAGCGTCGAAATTCGAACATGTTTGATTTGTGACGCGCCGCGCCGCTGACACTCGACGCTCAACGCTCTCCAATGTACGCGCGGCCCAATAGTCTGCAATATCACATAATATGTTATTATAAAATACAGTAAAATAAAATAGTATATCGGTTATTATAGGTATTATTTTATAATATTATTATATTATATAAGTACATTATATTATAATATATTCATTTGATGATACTTCATGATAATAATCATATTCAATATTATTATCATAATATTATCAAATTCATATTCAAATATGTTATATGATTAGTATATTTTTTAATAAATATTATCATTTAAAACTGTTTTAATTACTTATAATTAAATTTGTAATTATTTAAATAATGCAAGCAAATATATGCAAAATGTTCCCTTAGGCCGGGCGCACATCAAAAGAGCAAAACTGCAAAGCTTCTCGAAACAGCTCGGAGCTGTTTGGACGTAATTAAAACACGTGTAAAGTAATTGATGCACGCACACTTATCAGTCATCGTTAACACACGACAAGACAAAACAAAACACGTTCGATCAAGTACGAATTTCGTTTCAAGCAAAATAGGAAAAACAAAAGTCACTCACTGGTTTATTTTACGAAAAGTATACTATACTACCTAAGTATACTATCTTTGGTGTCCAACACAGATTTTTTCTTTTGTAATATATATTGTTATCAGTATTAGTCAACATCAAGACACGACAAGACAAAACAAAACATGTTCGGTCTTGATCGATCAGGTTCTAATTTCGCTCCGTAAATCGGCCGTTTTCATAAAACCCTTGGGAAAATATTGTTAAATTGTCTACGATTTCCAGAAATAGCTATGGCCGCACGTGTACGCAACGTTGCTCCCACCACCACTACCTACACCACCATCAACTGTGTGATAATGATTAAAATTATTATTAGCCTCGTTTACAATTGTGATCACCGTGGAAGGGGGAAGGGTCTCCGACTATATATAGTGGCCGAGTCGTGCCTTCAATTCACTGTCAATCGTTGCTTTGCTCATTGCGGATTGTATTTTTTACTTGCTACATTTTTCTCTACTTTATAGGTAAGTGTTTGTCCATCATATACATTATAATAATGTTTGTTGTAAAAATCTTTATTTTTATTTTTCTTAACTGGTAAATACTGTAAATTTTGTTAATGTTATGTAGTTTATTTATTTTTTGTAAACTAATTAAATTTGATCGATTGGTCCATTATTATAATTACATTACAATTTACATATAATATAATAATTTTTTATATTTTTAACAAATTAACTAGTGAGTAAAATATATATATATAATGAATAATATTTTTTATTTTATATATAATATTTTGCACGTCGTTATTAATGTAATGTATTTATAATATTATCTAATAGTCACTACCCTAAGTAGAAATACATATTAATATGTAATTTTAAATCTTGATACTAATTGAATATTTTTATAAATCATTTATTAAATTTATTTTGGTAAAACGTAATACCTTTGTGGGAGCAAGAAAATTAAGAAATTATAAAAAAACCAGCAATTGGTATGAACTATTATAATTTTTAATTTTTTTAGCCATGAACAGTGACAACCGATCGCGACAGTGTGATCCTGAGCACAAATCCTCCGGACCTGGACGCCCAGCCGCTTATCAGGGTGACCGCAGCCAGGCAAACCTTGACAACCATTCAAACCAGTTGAACCCCAACAACCAAAATTACCAACAAAAAAAATGATTACATACATTACATTTGTTATACATTTGTTATATATGATTCTATTCAATAAAATGTTGAAATTTTATTAAAACTTAAAATTTTGTTTTTACTTGAAAATTAATGCTAATGCTTCGACAAAACGATTTTTAAATAAAGCTCATAGAGGCTTTTCAATTGATGTTAAATACAGATTATTTGTTCTTACTGACAAATTTAGTCGTTACTACTTTACCAAGAGTAAATTGTTATTATTATGATTATCTACGGCACGGTTTAAGGTATACGGGTTAAAAACGCCCTACTGAATTGTACGCCCGTACGCGGTCCAAAAGTGGATTCACGCATGGTTCATACGTCATATCTTTACAGCGCTAGTAGGTAGGCAGGGCTAATAATATCGAATTGTAAATAGTCTTACAAATAAACTTACAATTACGATTTATTTTGACAATGCCAAACAGCGCATTAATTGTTAAATTTTTTTTTTAAAATTTAAAATTTTTTTTTAAATCATAAAAATTTCTAATATAATAATTTTATGCGTTACGACATTCATGAGTTCGTCGTTTTATAAAATTAATTTTTGAAAATAGTGACTCAAGAATAAGTTGAAAAGAATACAAAATTACTGATGCTAATTATAATATTACGTCATGTTACGTTTAGCGTGTTACTTACGTTCTTAACAAATTACAAAATTCTAAAAGACGTCAACAATAGTAAAAATGTGCTAACAATGTGATGTTAAAATTTATTAGAAAAAAATGTAATATAATATATCCCTGACTTAGAAAATATGTCAATAAACACATATTTTTACATAATTTATAGAAGATCGTTCTAAATAGACGTAATTTCATCTGGCTTTTAGGTCTACTAGGTCTAATTCACGAAATAAATACGATGCTTTCATGTTTTCGAATTCGAAAGATTTCCAATTTGAGGGCAGCTAATTCTCGTCTACAGAGGTTATTGGAGAATATTTAAAATAAATTAAGTCTTGAAGGGGCAAATCTTCAATTATTTTATTGTTAGTTTATCTAAATGGCGGTATTTTTAATTATTGGGTTATTTTCTACGAATATAAAAAAATAGTTTCGAGGAAATAATAACTCGTGCTTCGTCTTATTATTATCAAATAATATTTACGCCTTGTATAGTTGAAATTAGTGATGGGCATAATCAAATGACTTCAATAATCAAAAAATTGTAATCGAGAGATGTCTCGAAATAATCATTCGAAATGTTCAATTGAAATATAATATAATTTTATTTATAAACGTTCTGAGAATTTGTTGTTTTGTGGTTGAGTAATTCAAAAATTATAGCTATATATTTATGTCATACTTTAAAATATAAATAACTAAAAATAACCATATATTCATCAATATTTGTCCAACAACCAGTCCCACGAGTAGCACAAGTCGAAAATACTAAGACTCAAAGTCAACAACTAGTATTTATTTATTCGATTATGTAGATTAAAAATAGTATTCCTCCCTCACTCCTTCGTTCCATGAAAATCATTCGAAATATTTTTTCATTCGATATACATTTCGAGATCAAGAATTGATTGTTTTTAAAATAAACCAAATATCACGGTATAAATATCTCCGGCATATAATCGAATTATTATTTTGATAATCCTTAAACTCGAAATAATCCCTCGGTTATATAACCAAATTATTATTTTCACAATCGATAATATAATCTCATTACATAATCTCGATTACGCCCATTAATTCAAATAGTAAAATACGTCACGAAAAGCGACGGAAAATGACGTGTATATTTCCTGCCTTTGATATTAAAATGAAATTACTAAAGTTTCCGCTGAACAGTAATCATAATAGTAATAATGATATTACGAGCATGGGCTACCGCAAGAAATTTATCAGAGGGAGGGGGGCATAATTAAATCGAACACCAAAAAGTATAAAATGTATTCTTAGCAAACAATAAAATATGTCAGAATTGTACACACTTTAATCGTTATCAAATAAAAACTGAAGTCTTCGCAGTTGTTCGATTGAAAACCTTGTTATTAACCGTTCGATTAATTTTTCCCAAGGAGGAAGAAAATGCCCCCCTCGCCCCCCTGTGGGCGCCCATGAATACGAGTATTCATTGTTTGGTCATATATTTTGCGTTCGTATAAATTTAACCATTACAAATCGTATCTTGCATATCACGATTATTTTTAAATCATCTCTGAATATGAAACAATTCCTGGTTATTCCCAGTGAACACAGTTCGTATGATTTGTAACCGATAATTGTTTAAAAATAATTTATTTTTCTAGCCCGTTTCAATATAATACATCGTAGGGATATTTATATTATATATAATATATATATATATATATATATCCGTACTACACCGTGTGCTCACATTTATCTATATTTATTATTAAATTTGAAATTGAACAAAAATGATTTTTCAATTACATATGTACCCACATTTTACAATATTTTGGTATACAATATTTTAATATTTTGAATTGATTTCTAGTGTACTCATGAAGACTTAGAATATTTACAAACCGTATCACACATTTTAGTTTACATATAAAATGGATTTCTTAGATGACTATGAAAGTATTCTCAGGCAAAAAAAAAAAAAAAAAAACTGGCGGAGTTTAGACCTTTTTATCTTAACCGATATTCCGGCGGAGCTTACAATCCGTTCCACAACCAAAAATGTTAAGATATAAGAAAATAAACAAAAATTGATACCTGTGATCAAATTGATATTATTAAATTAATTATCATATTATAATAAACTAGTAATTTATGTTCCTTATTATCTATACATCACATTTTTTAAATTAATCAATGTATTATATTATAAAAACGAGCCATGAGTGGGTGGGGGGGAAGTGAAGCCCCTTTCGTCCCCCTCAAATACGCCCTCGTAATTTGCAAATATTGGCCAAAAATATATTTTGTAAATTAAAAACATGGTGTAAGATTAAGAATAGGACAGCATAGACTTGACTTTGCTGCATGTGCATAAAAATATTATTGTAAAATATTATCCGTTGATGAAACAATTAACAAATTTGCCAAAATGAAAAAAAGAAATTTGGAATTTGTTATTTGGCTATTTACCAATCTTATGTTTTCTACTTAGATATTTGTTAAATTAAGTTACCTATCTTAAGTGTTTTTTAAAGGTTTTTAAAAATAATTAATAGTAATTAATAGGTACTACTACTACTATGATTATTTGTTGTTTTTTTTATACAAGATTCAGATTGAAGGTACAATTTTAATATAATAACTATTTGTGTTGTTATTATTAATAGGTAATTATTTTATATGCAGTAGATTTTAAATATATTTATTAAATAAATATTTATTTCAATTTGGTACTTGTATTTTTATTTATTCACTCGAATGAATAACAGGAACATGAGCTGTAGGTAATGAACCAGGGGCGTACCCATGAATTTTTTAGGGGAGTCCAAATTTTTTATTTTGTCTGTTCTCTAATTATAATTATAGTTTAATTCAATACCAACAAATTACTGTTAATAACTTTAGTAATAGTCACAATAGTTATATACATATCACACATATTCTTCACAAAGGTTTATTATAATAGGTAGGTACTATAATTTGAAATAAATTTTTATTTGGTAGTAAAATATTAAAAAAAAATATATTATTTAATAACCAAAAACAAATAATATTAAAAAAGCAGCATAAATTAACATGGTTTATATATTATAGGTATATTATATAATCTATAAACTTTGTATATTGAAGATAACGAGAAATTAAAATACACACATATATGTACTATTTACTATTAAACCATTGAGTATATAGAAATTTCAATGGGGGGTTCAAATCCAAAAACCCCCTTCGGTACGCCCCTGTAATGAACTATAAATTATTTTTAAGTTTGTATTGAAGAAAAATTAATTTCGCTCTCCCTATGGCCTCAACTCAAATACGCCCTTGGCAAGTTAAAGAATATGGAAACAAATATTGTCAGTTATTATGATTATTATTTGAGTTAGAGGCTTCTAACTCTATACAATTTTTCATTTATTATTAAAAAAAAAAAAAAAATGAATAAAACCAATTTTCACTTATTATTAATAAAAAACCTACGTCAAAAAAAAAAAATTAACTTATTAAAATTCTGATTGCGTTGCTATATGATACAAATAAATATATAATTTAAACCAAAAGAAGAAGAATTAGTTAATTAACACGAATTAATTACAAATATAAAAATTAATAATACTATAATTACTTGTTATTATTATTAAGAAAAAATGTTTTAAACGCTACAGAACTAAAAGACTTAAAAAAGCAAAATAGCAAATAAAAATGTTCTAAATATGCAATAATAAGTTTGCAAAATAGTACTTATACTTTGAAATATGCAACATAAAATTTCGTATTTAATTTCTTAGTTAGGTATCTAAAACAAATATATAGCTGACATAAGTATTTCTAGGACCTCTCAACAAAAAAAAAAAAAAAAAATTGTAAATGATATAAATTATTAGCCCTGGTTGTTAGTTTATTGTAGGTGTATTGGTTTAACAATAAATTTAAAAATTTATATTAGGCAGAAAACACTGGATTAAAAGTCGTATTGCCGCTAAAAACATTTTAGAGGTTATGTCCTAGGTATATTTTGTAGACTTAACTTGGGAAATCATTATGGCGAAAATATTTTTGAAGTTTTATCAAAAAAGGTAATTTATAATAACAAAATTGTTGTATTAAATTCCTCAATTAAATTATAACAACTATTTTTATTTGTTGATATATGCAAAGGAATGGGCATGTCCGCACTGTTGGGGATATTGTAACTGCGTATTGGTGTTTTTTGAAAAGCCACAAGGGGGGGGGCGAAAATATTTTGCATATACTTACAATTTGCATTCATATCCCATTTATTTTTTCCTATTGCTTGATACATGAGAAGTAATTTTAAGTTCTATAAACTTTATACCACAATGGCATAACATAAAAATATAGGTATCAATAAAAAAATTATATAGCAAAAATTTTTATAAACAGTTGACAGTTTTGACGAAAATTATCGCCAAACCGATTTGTTCATTCATATTTTTAGTTTTTACACGGCTCAAGGGGGGAAATGTCCAATTGTAATATAATTAAAAATACTGTCAATAATTTGGTAGGTACTCTATTTTATGGTTAGTATTACTTAATCTGATTTTAATAAATACATTTTTTATGATGAAATTGTATTTTAATTTAAAATTATATAGTATCAAAATTTAAATATTTTATATTTGTGAAAATACAAACTATAAGTAATTACAAGTAACTATAACTAAGGAGATATAAATAATGAATTTTTAATAACAATTATTTAAATTTTTTTTTTACACATAAATATGATCTATGAGTGATCTATCAGTGAAATTGAGACTTTAATCGCATATGGGAATATATTTAAGGGATAGGTTAGTCAAAAAGTAGAAACAACGTGTTGAGAAGCAAACCAGTACCCTATACAAAATAATAATAATCATGTTTTTGGTAAAGATTCTATTTTGAGAATAAAAAAAAATTGGATCTGAATCTAACCATCTCGTTCTTCTCACTAACACCAAATGTTTTGTATAGACAAAGCAGAAATCACTGAATACAGAAGCAACTGCAATCAGATAATACCGGACGCAGTAAGACGAGCCACCAATGGGTTCGGGCCAAACACGGTTTTTGCTCATAGTTTAACTTCCAAGAGAAATGAGGACCGAGTATCACTCAAAAATCTAACACAAAACAATATTTTTGACCGTCCGGAAACGGTACTGGAAAAAATACCAACTTTTAAAACGGTGAAAAAATAATGGGAGGGCCACGGTCCTACGCTCGAAATAATAGTGTCAATCATAAAGCATGAGAGATGTTTCCAAATTCTACGAATCTACAATATTGAATTCGAATTGTGACAAATTCGCACCCATCACGATATCATTATCACATTATCGCCGTTTACCGTCGCGTTGATCAGATAAACGGATCTTCGCAGGAAAAAATTGTTTGTATCCGTACATAACATTGCCTACATTTAGCCTTTTTTAGTAGCTATCAAAATGTGATAACATTGATAGAACGATAACATCATTTTATTATAATAGTTTTATATATTGTTAAATTTAAATTTAAATAGTTAAATAAATTTAATAATACACAATATCATAATTTAAAATTTAAAAATACACAATTTATTGAGATTACTTCAACCGAAAACATAATACAAATGTTATAATTAGGTTTAATATTTTGTACTTTTGTTATAAAAGCATACCTAACTGTTTAAAGTTTAAACCATGGGTCCAATCAACATAGATTTAGTCATTTCTAAATACAAAAATCATCTTTTCCTAAATGTGAGGCAAAATCATCTTGCACAGTATTTAAAATACAAAATTGGATTATTAATACATTTTACTATTTGGTCCATAACACTCATATTATAAACATTTCAATGTTGTTCCTTCCACAGAATCTTGGACATCATTTAATACCCTTTGAATAGGGACCAGTATAGATAGTAGTTTAGTATTATATTGTTAGGAACCCCTACATATTATAATAGCATTATAAGTATATTATGTTAGTATAGAATATAAGACATTATGTGTTGTATTAGCGGATGTAATACTTCTAAGAACTGATCACCCAGTGGGGACCGAGTATAAGGAATGTGCTGATTCAACCCTTTTGGTTGCTCGCTCGGCCCTTGACTGGACGACGTACTTTAGTAATTGAGTAGTGTTGTTGTATCAGTGTCAATAAGCAGAACCTCTTGTCAGAACTTCTTTTGAATAAAATAAATTTAACTTCTTTTAAGTATACCAGGTATTGGTTTTTTCGGACCCGTACTGTTCTACAGAAAACAAAATAATAATAAAGTTGTACAGTAATCAAAAGTGCACACAACAATATAAAATAAAATAAGCTACCTGCCAATTTTGCTCTATCAGCTGTAGTAAACCTTAATTTATCAATTTAATTTTGGTGCTATAATTGAGTATTGCTGTATCTTACAATTAATTCACTGTCCTCTTTTAATAAAGATTAAAATATGGTACTTTGAACTTAGAGGTATGGAGAAATTTGAGAGTAATAAAAATGTTATATTTTTTATTGTTTTTGAATTGTTCCTTTTAAATGACGATCGTAACTGACTATTGTGTTTTTTTTTTCAACTTGTATGTTGTTAAATTTTAATTTATTTAACTATTTTAATTTAAATTTAGTAATATATAAAATTATAATAATAAAAATGATGTTATTATTTTATCAATGTTTTATCACATTTTGATAGCTGCAAAAAAGGGGCTGAATGTAGGCAATATTATGTACGGACACAATTTTTTCCTGGGAAGATCCATTTGTGGACGACATGTTATTGCGGCCGCACCTGTTACCATGGAACGGGCTGCGACCGCATCAGCTGTTTAGCCCGCTATCGGCAGAGAGAGATATATCCGCGTGATAACGATTTTCGTGATTACAAAGTGCACTGTAATAAGACACGCACACACGCACACGCACACACAAACACATACACACACATACACATACACACACACACACACACACACACCCATGCGCACACAGTCGTGTGTTTTATTATTTCGTTATCCCTTGGACGGAGAGAAGGAGAAGGAGTGAGTGAGAAAGTGTGTGCGTGTGTGTAAGAGAGAAAGAGAGAGAATAACCGACGGATCATGGTGTACGACAACAAAGGTCTTCTATTTGTTATTAATTTTTAAACTCCCCCATCACGTTCATATGGAACCCGCCATCGCCGTCGTTGTCGCCACTGCTGCCTGACATTCCGTTCGCTCGACCGCCCCGCTGCCCCTTGCATCACGTTTATTACCACATTTTCCCTTCGACGGACGACGACGAAGACCGCCATCAGGTTGCCACGAAACTATTGTTCCATTGTCCACGGAAACGCACCGCATACATTCCAAATCGTTTTTATTCCCGTCCGAATCGCGTGGTCTAATGTTTTGACCCAGAACCGTTGAGGTGTACTCGTCGCGTTGAAAGGTGAGTAAGGTTGCGTTCGTATTCATATTTGGCGACCATTTTTTCCTTCTATCCTTTCTCTCACTGATACGTCTTTCGTCTCATCACGCTTTAACGTTGTTTTCGTGCAGCCGATTTTTATCAGCCATTATATTCATTATATTATTGCATACGAACGGTAACACTTTTACGTAGCTAATCGACGTGAACTATTACGAAATTAACCTATACATAAACGCAACCAGGGGTGGTTGGGGATTATGACCTCGAAATATGTAAATTAACCTAATCTCATTCTCTTCACCAAACACTTCCCAAAATTAATTTTTTTCATATGCATAACTCCCAAAAATAAATCCTGGTTGCGCCACTGAACTTGTGTATTAATTATGTGTTGTTGAATCTAACTAAATTAAGCGTGTAGCGCTTGTTCAACAATTGGCGATTGAAATAATATTTCAAATATTTGTGTTTCAACGCCTACCTACCTACCATATGTTTGTGTTTGTTTAGCTCATTTAGAGACAAAGCTTACTTTTTATTCCTTTTGTCAGAAAAATAAATACAATCTGCTGTTATGGATATGTGTATATATAGACATGTTTGTTTACTATTGAATAATATTTAATGATGGAAATTTATGGCGTTGTGTGCCGATGTAGTTCAAAAGTACCTTTTGAGTCGGTGTCTTATTTTTAAATTGCAATAAAAATAATTAAAGTCTTAAAATCTTGCAGTGCCCAGATAACCGCGAATATAACATATAATTGAAGTCTTATAAATAGTTCTTGTACTTGACATTTTATGGATACTTCTCTTCTAAAATTTATATCGGCAATATGCAAATCGTTGTAGTTTTCTACTTGCTTACCACTTGCACTGATCTAAAATTTGATTATTTCAAAAGAAAAGTATATTTTAATTAGGTATATTATTGGTTATAATTCTATTAGTTATGATTGTTTATTGCATTTTTGTATAATATTTTTTTGATATGGGCTTTAAATATTTATTTTTCAGTTAAATAATTAAATTATTAGAATTTTTTCATTCATGCTCATAATTATTAATCTGTATAATCGCAACAAAACCTATAACTAATTACTGTTCATGTAAGATTCTGAGCGGAGCGGGGAATGTAATGGTTTTACAATGATGTTTATTTCTTTTTCTTTTTTATTCTGTGAACACTTTTTCTCCCTCTAAACTTGCCCAAAAGTATCAAGCGTAACATCTTTTCTGAAAGGTAATGTTCTTGAGCTGGTACTTTAGAGAGGTCATTTTTCGAAACGGTACTCAAAATAAAAGCGGTTAAAGGAGAAAAACGTACAATTTAGATTTTATAATATCAATTAATTATGGACGACGTTTTCTACCAGAAATATTGCTTCAAATAAAAAATGACAAGAGATCTTTTTTGTTGTATTTTAGAATTTTTTCCTTACAGATAAACATTCAGAAAATTTTAGCCATTTTTTAATTATTTGTAGACATTTTAGTTTTGGGAGTTTTTTTGTTGTAATTCGGTTAAAAACATTAATAAAAACTTGAAATTTGGATTGTTTACTTATATTATCCTTACCTAGACATGGTAACATTTTCAAAACATTTGAGCGACTTTTGAGCCTTTTTTTTATTTTAAATTTTTTTAATTTTTATGATATTTCCTAATTATAAGTTATAATTATAATTATATAAATTACCTATTTATATAAATCGTTCTTAAGCTGTTCTTAAAACGCTTTGTTTATCACCATAGAAACAAATTAAATTAAATAAAAAACATTCCCTCGTCCACTCAAAATCGTTTTTTTATTAAATGCAATCATTGCATTCAAATCAAATACAGTAAAATTACACTATCCTGTCCGATTTATTTTTTACCATCTTAACCGACAAACAATAGCCGTTATCACATTTTTGAAAATTAACTATGGATTTTTTCAGAATGTTCTTAAATATCAGTTTGTTAAAAATATGTTAATAGACAATTTAATATAATTTAATTTAATTAAAAATGTAGTTATATTATTATGTGTAATGAAGTTGTAGATAATTTTGTACTAAAATTATTATTTATGCTGTTAGATAATTTAAAGTAATTTTAAATAATATTTATTAATGATAAAGGTGGCAGACCCTAAATAGTTGGTAGAAAGGCAAAAGAAAAAAAGATAAAAAAAAGAATTATTATTTAAATGTTATTCCTGAGTTACTAATTTCAATATTTTCTTTATGTTATTATTGAATCCTTGATAGTTATAATTACTAATTAAAACTAATAATGAATTTGCGTTTAACTAATATATAATTATTTTTCATTTTTTATTTTATTCATAGTCCAAAGGTTGGTTGGCAAATTGTTCCACTCCTGACACTTCTCAGCTTTTTTTTTTATTTTTTATATACATACATACAATAAAAAATAAAAGTTCAATTTTAGTTATACTTTGTATGAAACAGAAACATTTTTTTTTTATAATTTATATTTTATGATTCTTTTTTAATTTATTCAAAATTGAATCTGTAATATATAAATAATTATTCTAAAATATTTTAATATTTTCAGTTAATTTTTTTAAATATAATTTAAAATGGACGAAAATCAACCATCATCATCAACTGATATAATAAACAACCAAGAAGTTGATTCTGAAGTAACATGGAAACATCCAAGTCATCTTTTTCAACGACTTTTAGCATTATTTCTTATGTGCTTAATAGGATTTGGTAAATATTTTTATGGTGTTAAAAGGTAACTTTGAAAATTTTAAATAACTTATTTCGTATTTTTCAGGCTCTTATTTTTGTTTTGATAATCCTGGAGCTTTACAGGACGATTTTATACAAGATATGAATTTAACAACTTCTCAATTTGTTTATCTGTATTCCTGGTATTCCTGGCCAAATGTTATAATGTGTTTTATTGGTGGATTTTTAATTGACAGGTTTTTAGTTTACTTTTTTCTGTACTCTAGTTTTAAAAATTATTTATGAAATGTTTATTTAATTTAATATTTTTATAATATTTACAGTGTATTTGGTATACGTTTGGGGACTGTTATCTATGCATTATTGGTTGTTCTTGGGCAAATAGTTTTTGCTGCTGGTGCATATTTAAACACTCTTTGGGTTATGTTACTAGGACGTCTTATTTTTGGGTAATTACTTTTCTATTAAATATATTATCATAAATAAATAATTTAAATATTCATTTGAACATTTAAATAATTTTATAATTTACTATATGCAACATCATACTTGTTAAGTGAAATAATGGTTGATTTAAATGTATTTTATAGATAATATGATAATATGATATGAATATTTGTATTTGTTATTAAAAATAAATTAAACTATTTAAAAAAAAATAATATTTTTATGTAATTTATCAATTTAAGTTAATTAAACAAAATCATTATTTTTTTTCAATATTATAGATATAAAGTTTAATATATGTTTATTTTGTGTATGGCAAGGAATTTCTTAATATTTCAGATATATTTTTGTATATAATACCAAAATCTTTAAATTAATAGAGTTTAATTATTTTTGATAATCATTTTAAAGTCATTACAGCTATTATGACACATTATTTAGTAGTAATACTTCATCTTTATTTACATTTAAATGTAGTTTCATAAGATTTGTTTTTCTAAGACATTTTAAATATATACTAGATTGAATGCTTAATATTTTTAGGTACTTCAAATTAAATTAAAAAAAAAAAAAAATTAATTTTACAATGTAATTATTAATATGATGAATTTAAAGAATGACTGGATTTATTAATTAATCATTAAATATAATTATATAAGTTTAAAAATGCTTATTTAATCAGTAGTCATCTTTTTTTTAATGGTTTAATTTAAAAAAATAATGTATAATATAACAATATAATGGTTTATCATATTTTTATATGATAAGTTATAATATTAAATCCCATAAAAATATATCATTGTCTTATTGTTAATTTCACCATATTATGGTCTAATATTAATAACCTATTTTTTATGATATAAATAATATATGCTCGGCTTATTTTGTAACTTTAAGTATTAGGATAATCACAATTTTTTGTGATGTTTATAATATTTATTTGTGAACAATTATATATAATTATTATTATTATGTATTATTAGTGATGTAACTGAATTTTATTATTATTTTAACATTTAGAATTGGTGGTGAATCCTTAGCTGTTGCACAAAATAACTATGCAGTATTATGGTTCAAAGGAAAAGAACTTAACATGGTATTTGGATTTCAATTGAGCTTTGCCAGAGTTGGTTCTACAGTAAATTTTATTGTTATGGAACCATTATACCGTTATGTAAAACAACATATCAATATTCCAAACTATCAAAGTTTATCCATTGTTTTATTAGTTGGTGTGTATAAAAATATCAGATAACCATTTAAAAGTTATTATTTAATTTTGTCTTTATATTTCAGCAAGCTTAACATGTGTCTTATCAATGTTGAGTGCTTTACTTCTTGCTTGGCAAGATAAAAGAGCCGAAAGAATTCTTCATAGAAAATTATCAGTTTCCACTGAAGTTGTAAAAATAACTGATGTTAAACATTTTCCAAATATCTTTTGGCTAGTAACATTCATTATTGTTTGTTATTACACCTCAATATTTCCATTTATTGCATTAGGAAAGTAAGATATTTTATTGTATTCTTTATTGATGTTAATATTATAAGCTATAGTATTTAATTATGATATTTAATTAAGAATAATTTATTTTAAACTAAGTACCAAATTTCATTATAATATATCATTTTTAAAGAAACTTATATATTTGTATGTAGGTATTTGATAACTTATTCATAACAACAATTTTTATTTTTCAGAGTATTTTTTGAGAAAAAGTATAATTTTTCGCCAGATGCAGCCAATTTCATCAATGGAGTTATTTATATTATATCAGCCATATGTGCACCAGCATTGGGTTTAGTTATTGATAAAACTGGACGTAATTTATTCTGGGTATTTTTATCAATACTTGGTACATTAGGTTCACATATGTTTTTGGCATTTTCTTTTGTTAATCCCTATTTTGCTATGGTAAATATAAAAATTTTACACACAAAAAATGATTTAAATATTTTTTAATAATATGATCTATATTACTTTTAGTTAACAATGGGATTGTCATATTCTATGTTAGCTAGTGCATTGTGGCCATTAATTGCTTTGATAATTCCAGAGCATCAAATGGGAACAGCTTATGGAATGTAAGTGTTAAATATCTTTTTATATTTTTCTGTTATAATTGGAATTTCTTTTATTACTAGTTGGTTATAATGCTTAATGAAAATGTATAATAAATATAAATAATTTCATAAAAAAAATTTAAATTAACTATTAAATTCAACTATATACAATTTTAAGGATACTAAGAAAGATGGTGCCTTGGAATCTGAATTTATACATTATTTCTTTTATTGAAATTATAATTTAAGATTTCAGCATAAATATTATATTAAGTTAATATCTTAATTATATTGGAATAACCTCTTCAAATAAATAAAAAATTTGATTGTCATGAATCGTGATACATTTGATAACAAATATTTTTTAAAGTAATACACTATTTATTTTAAGTGAATTTAACTTAAGTACAATTTTTTGAATTCATATTTATGTTTAGTCCTGTGTAATATGTGTTTTATCTAAATGTAATTTTATATGTTGTTTAATTTTTGTTTGTGTGTATTGTGTAGAGCACAGTCAGTTGAAAACCTCGGCCTTGCTGTTGTCGCTTTACTAACTGGTATAATAGTTGATGCAGATGGTTATTATATGGTGGAACTATTTTTCTGCTTTTTATTAACAGGTATATATTAACACATTTATAAAAAATATTAATTAAAATCATTTATTATTGTAGTTAAAATTATAATATCTATATTTTATGATGTATATTTTATATATATTATAATATATTATATTTATAAAGAAATTAAGTTTTATTTACATATTTAATTGGATTTATTCAAACATTATTGCTTATTTTTTTTTTTTATTTTATACCAAAATACATTTTTATAAGAATTATAAGTAAATGAAGATGTTTATGATAATCTAGAAGATTAAATTTATTTAATTATCTATTGGTTATTTGCTTTAAAGCTGTTAAAAAATCCAGAGCATGAAAACAATTTAAATTTTAAATTTATAATTGTTATTTGAAACATTAATAATTTTGTAACCATTTATTCAAAATTATTAGATATTTTTATTAACATCAACATAAATATAAGTTCTTACTTGGAGTATTACTGTCTAAATATAATACACTAAAATTTTCTAGGCCAGAATCTTTATTTAATATATTATTTATATTGATATTAAAAATATTTAAAAATTTGAATGAAATTGAAATACAAGGTTTCTTATACATACTAAAGTATATTTTATAAATTTAAGAAAATAAATGTACGGATATTTGAGTATTAAATTTTCAATAAATTATAAAAACCTATCTAAAAACTATAAAAAAAAATCTATTACATTTAGTCATCAAATGCTTAATTTTTATACTTAAAACATGAAAATACAAACAAAGTACCAAGATTAGTATATTAATAATATGCTTTAAATTCAAAAATAAATTTATTCTATTTTTTACTTGCCTAATTATTTAGAATATTATTGATTTTAGTTTTAATGCATTTAACTTAGTTTATTTTGTATTAAACTCTTTTATTTTTAACTAATTACACTTATTAGAAAGTTGACTAGAAAGTAACTACATTTTTATATATTATTTATTTCAATATTATTTTTGAGTTTTGATTACATAGGATTTATTTTTTGGAGATAATTTTTTATCTGTCACGTTTTCTTAAAAATATTTAAATTCTTATCTACGTAATGATTATTCTGTAATAGTATGTTTTATTTTTTATTTAAAATAAAGAAAAAAAATTACAATTTGTTTTATAATTGTATAGTCGCATTGCTGTTGACTGCTATTTTGTGGACCTGGGACTCAATGACTAATGGAATTTTAAATATGAGCATTAAACAAAGAATTCAGCTTGAATCAAATAAGTAATAAATCACTAATATTTTAATAAATTAATATGAATATATTAATTCTTTTATTCACGATTTGTTTTTGTTTTAGAATTCCTCGTCCAGAAAAACAGAATTTGCTACATGATAATGATACCTTAAATGAAGACTAAGGTTAAACTTAACTAATTACTTTTAGGTTTAGTTATCTATAAGTCTAAAATTTTACTTACGAACAATATGATATCTCAAAATAAATCAATACAAATTTATTCAACATATTTAATGTTCTTAGATAGGTATAATATGTTAACTGATTAATTAAATAAACATATATATACATTATATTTTTTTTTTTTTTTTTTTATCAAAACTTTGTTTCACAATATATTATAACTATACACACTTATTTATAACAAATATGTATAAAGGATGGTTTTTTTTTAAACACAAGACTAATTATGTTGGAATAGTAATTTTCATAAGTTTTTTTTTTCATATCATTATTTTTTACTAAGTCCTAAATTATATATTCAAATTTGTTAGGATTTCATTCAAGGTTATGTAGAAATTTAATTTTAACCGATCCATGATTTTGATTAATCTAGTGTGTGTGAAGTGTTTTAAAAACATTTTTATCTTGGACAAATTATTCGCTTTGAAAACTGTCACTACTAATGTTTAAATATTTTAAAATAAACATTAATAAAATCAATAACTATTCCAACATAATAAGCTTTATGTTTTAAATATGAATATGTGTGGCATAATATCAAATTACTTTTAACTACAAATATTGTTACCTCAATTTTAATCAAATGTTTTCATAATTCGCATATGACCGAATTTGTGTATTGATTTTATTTTAAAAATGTATTACTTTCATCTGATTTAATAATTTTTATAATTTAGACTGTTATTATTTTTATACAAATACTTGGTAATCAAAAGTCTGTATAACATAATATTATATCTATAAGAATATAAAGTGTGCGAAGTAATCATCATAGGTTTCAAACACATGCATCTTAAAGTTTATAGAATAAATAATTTAATAAGTATGTGTTACCTATATTTATTAGAATAATGTAAGCATATATACATATATTTAATGATATTGTTGTGTTATTGTCATTCCTTTTTTTATGTTCCATATTATTGTGTTAATGATTTATATTAATGATTATTTGTATTGTATGATTTTAAAATTGTTACTATTGTAAGCCTTTAATTATATATTATCATAGCGAATATATTTTACACAGTTTATACTTAAAATACTTAACTGAAATATTTTTAATATATTATATATTGTAATGAATACTGAGAATTTCATAGAACTGTATTTGATTAGATATCTCGTTAAATATTAGTTGATAATTTGCTTAAAATCGGATTGAAGATTCATGCTAGACAAAACCAATTATAATTAAATTGAAGCCTTATGATGAAGAATTAAAATAAATGTATATTAATAAGTTTTAAAAATATATTAAAACAATGTATGTGATTTTATTGATTGTATTTATGCTTGTTTATTACTGTAATTCTTTGCGAGAATTTTAACAAAGAAATGGTATAAAAATTATTTACCTTCCGTACATGAAATTATGTATACTATGAATTAACTAAAGGCGTAATAGTAACATAATTATCCAGTTGTAATTGTATGTTGGAAGGAATTGAGTATGAGAAGTTTGAACATTTAGTTAAGATTCCATCTTAATTTATCTTCTGAATACCTTGGATTAACAAGAACTTTTACCTTTACTATTATAAAATCACTAAGATAAGCATAACATCAAAAATGAACTGTTTCATGTGTGTTAAAACTAAAATCAATTTATTTTATTGTTACTTACTATTTTATCGTCGAAAATTAAAACTTCAACAATCTCTTAGTTGTAAAACATTATTACCATTGGAAATTATTATCTAATATGAATAGTATTTAATTTGAATTAAATTTTCATTACTTTGAGTTGATTGACAAGGTTACTAATTTAGATCACCTGTTAAATTATCAAGTTCCAAGGTAGAACCATTGTAGGCTGTTTTATAATCAAAATTAAATACAGAAAAGAAGTGATTATATATTTGTGCTTCTTAAATTCATAACTTTTTAATGTTTTTTTTTATTTATTTTTGTTATGCATTATGGTTATCGAAGCATTATTAAAATAGTTATCTACTCATAAATGTGAAACATTAGCACCTCCTCTTATTTCATTTTATTTATATTATAGCCTATGATGGCTCTGAAAGGGTAGTACCATTAATTATAAATACTAGTATTTATAATCAATGGTAGTACTTAATAATCGAAAAAAGGAGTTCTAAACAAGTAATTCTGATGGTTTATTAATTTAGTGAAATTTCTAAACCATCAAAATAACTTATTTAGGATTTAAGTAATATTATTACTTATCAAGCTGATTGTCTAAAATCTGTAGTCAGTAATAACTATGACTTGGATGTTTATGAATTACAATTTTTTTTTTTTGTTTATCCAAATAACGCGGAACTAGATACAAATTTGATTCATGTTCTATTGAATCTAATAAGACTATTTTTACTAAAAATAATTTTTCATATTTTATGATTTTATATTTTAAATGCATATTTTTGGGATTCTAAGAATATAAACGTATATTTCATTTTACAGTACATTTTCGAACTTTTTTAAAAATAATTTAAATTAATGGATGAATAAATGATAAATTATCAACATATATTTGTGTTCCAAATATTTTTAGATTCAAGTTTGATATAAACCATTATTTATGTACATGATATTAAAATTATATAAAATATAAAAATAACTAATAAAAATTAAATACTTATAAACTGTTTTACATTTTTAATTTTTAATACTAGAGGCGGAGGCTTAGATTAAATTTCGGGATTTCATAAAGTTCAAAATTTAGGTTTCGGTTAGAACAGGTTTCTAACCTTTATCTTGGTGTATTTTTTTTTTTCAAACAAAAAATGTTAATACATAAATACATGTTACACTAATGTAGGTAGCTCCTGTTAAAAATTATACCCCATACCAAGAGCATAGCTTAAGATTGTAATGTAGAACTTAAATTAGGTACCTAGGTAAGTATTTTTTAGAAAAAAATCACACATTAAATTATAGATCGGTTTATAATGGAGTTACTAATATATACTGTTTAGTAATTTTAATTTAATTAACTTAATAGTGTAACTAATATCATATTTCAATTATTTCTATTTATTAATAGAGTTATTTTATATTATACAAAACCAAATTAATAATACGTGTGGTGTGTAGGTATGAGCATTTACTCGGGAAAGTAAAATCATGAACATGTTCGTGAAAAGTTTCCGGGAATATTCACCATGTCAGAAAAATGTAGGAAAAGTTTGTTTAGTAAAATTATCTTTCATATTGACTACTTATGGCGTTTTAAAATAGTAAAGAGACATTCGATAAATAACTCACAAGTTATAACAAGCACATTATGATATTTTATATTATATACACATATACTTACATACTACATACGTTGGTTGTTGAGGTTGTTGTTCGCGATAAGGTTTTTTTTTCAGTTATTATTATTTTCCACTAAAAAAGAACTAAGAGCTAAAATAAGAAGTATTCGTGGAACATACATTCAGGAAATCAGTAAAATTATAAAATCAATGACTACAGGTCTTGATACACCAAATTGATCTCTTCTTTGAATTAATTTTCTGACCTATTATCTCCTATTTTTCACTGTACACTTTTTTTGTTTTAAAACTATTATTTCACCAATAACTTTAATCATAGAATGAATTACTTCTTCAAATATAATTTTAAGATTTGGAAAATTGAAATTGTCATATAAGTTTACACAAAAAAAAGTACTAGATCACACAGAATTAAGTACCTACTATATAAAATATTATTATAAAACAGTAGCTGGTGTTGCTGTAGGAACTGTCGTAAAATCAGATGATAGTACTGTCACCGTGTAAACAGTACTCCTTGCGTGACAGCAACTTTCATATAATCATATGACAGTTCTATCATGGCAGTACTGTTGCCATGTAAACCCACCTTAAAACTAATAATTGTAATATTGAGGATAGTTGGAAAAGTAGTCTGAAAGAAAATTCTCGGGAAAATAACTTTTCCCAGGAACTTTTACCGGGAAAATTTCCAATGGGACATCACTAGTGGTGTGTACTTTGTAATTTGTATATATCAAACATTTTAAAAACCCATCATCATTTTTGTAAAATTAAAAACAACTTTTAATTTTATTCATAGAAATTATTTTCTATTATCGACGTTATCATGTAGCATACATTACATACATAAGTACATTATAACAATATTAATCAGTGACGAATGCGCCGCATGCTTAGCAATAAAAACGTTATTAATCAAAATACAACAATAATTTTGTAATCAGTAATATATTACGTATTTTAAAAGAACATAATGTAATTACAATAATGTAATTTATTGCCGTTATACTTTGTAACGTTTAATGACAGAGCATGCAATCGATGTGTGATAGATGCTATTTGACGCTTGTTACCGCTGTAAAATATCAGTTATTCCGAGACCATCTCTACTAGCAGCCGCGGTATTTATGACCCAAGGCATGCTCATTCTGTTGCGCTTTGTCAGTGTCATAATTTATAAAATTTACGTGTACGAGTAAATGACAATTTTTCTTCGTTTTGTTTTATTACCCTATTTTTTTAAAATTGTTTAGTTAGTTAAATGTTAATTAAGTAAAGTTCTATTGTATATGTATTAAATTATAAATTAAATATAACTATAAAACATTATGATAAATGAGCATGACCATACATCAGAGTCGGCATTCGCCACTGATATCAATGTAATAATAATAATATACATTGGTTTTTACGTTCATGTAATTCATATTATCATCGATCGTTGATCATCGTCGTAGGCTACGACAAACGGACGACGCGGCCGAAAAGAACATTACGTAGTTACTACGTTATAATATTGTATAAAATTTTTGTTTCTGAACAATGTATTTTTAGATTGAATGTTTAACTATTTGGAGCACAACATAAATAGCACAAAAAAACCTCATACGGCAAGATATTTTAGGTATATACAATTGGTTTTGCTAATAATGACTTTTTATTAGTCATCTAACATAGAATAGCTTTTAAAAAAATAAAAATACATTTTGTACTTAAGTATAATTGTGGGTTAAAAAGTGTGCCATGGTGCACTATCAGTAGTCATACCTATCTGTCACTGGTCAATAAATTAAATACAGTAACGAATAATAATTTCTGAAACATAAAATAATTTTATAAGTAACAGTTACGTTGCCATAAATTTATAAGGTGAAACCGGGACAAAACAAACATATTATTGAGTAACAATAACTTTTTATATAAATTTTAATATATTGAGGACCATTGGATAATACATGGGGGGAGTGGGGATCAGATTCCCCTTAGGCTTTTTTTTAAATGTTATAAAATAATGATAAAATAAAAATAATGATTTGTTTGCAAATAATCCCTCCCCCAGACAAAAGTTATGTATATGCTACTGAAGAGAACCATTAATCAGACGCGGCTCTAAGGGGGGGGCACTGGGCCATACCCCCCAGGGCTTTCAAAAATGTTTAATTTCTTAATATATATTATTTGATATTTTATTTTGCCTGAAAAAACATATGATATTAATATGTGATGTGTATCATGTAGGAACGTATCGCCAGACCCTAGACCGTGTACTAATTAGTAATTTGTGGAAAATACCATTATTGGTCAATAATCAATAATCATAAGTCATAACATTGTAATTTGTATCATGTTAAATATTATTTTGTCGACGGACGGTTTATCTATTTATATATAATTTTATCGACGTATCATGACGATGGCATATAGCATAACAACATTGCGAAGGAATACGGAAAACCCCTAAATTATTATATAATATATAAAGTATTCTAAAAATAAAATTTTGAAGGCCAACAGACAACAGTGTATAACCACGTCGAACATACGTCGTACGAAAATTTTATCGATTATAAAATAATAAGCTACCTATAAGTTGTCAATAAATGTAAGAAATGTACACCAGACCAACGAACGATTACATCATTAGATGACCTGACAGAATTCAATTGTGATGATCAAATATTTCCTACTATAAGGTTTTATATGTAAATATTAGCTACACTACCAGTTAGTGTTGTTGCGGCTGAGAGAAATTTTTCAACTTTACGCAGAGTGAAAACCTGGCTTCGATCAAGATGGACGAGGATCGTCTAATAAGTTTTTTTTTTTTTTTTATGTACATCAAAATATAAATAAGTATGAAAAAATTGACAAAATAATAGAAATATTTGCAAAACAAAAAAAAAAGAAGGTTGGAGTTTGTAATTTAAAATATAATAAAACCAAACATATTGCATAATGTATATTGTTTAAGTATAAGAAATTATTTATTGATAAACTTATATTCCAGATTAGCGTAATTTTTAAGCCCCTTCAGTAATTTAGAGATAGATAAAAAATAATGCCCCCTCCTTGGTAAGTTTCTGAAGCCACGCCTGTCATTTTCTGATGACAGTTTTTCTGGGACGTATGGCAACCTTAAGTAATAGGTAAGTATTTAAATAATTTTATTATTTACCTTTAATTACTGTGGTATTGTACAAAGAAAATCTTGTATTTTCCCAGGCATAACGGAACATCATAAATTGAACATTTCCAATTTGTTCGAATTTCGTTATCTTTTGTGCTGCTAATTGTACATCTTCTTATTGGTCTTGTTAGTTTTTATATGGATATATAATTTTTTATGGATTAGGTAAATTTAAAATTTCATTGTAATTCAAATGTAGTATGTATACTAATTCTTCAACTGCATCACCTGTATCATCACTAGCTTTATTATCTTTTACTACCATTATGGCCTTTTGTGGAAATAATCCTGATCATCATCTGTATCATCTACTGCCGTACAACTTTGATCGTCTGATGGCAGATCTTCGTAAAGACAGTCCAACTATAGAATTATCGTTTGATTGCAAAGAATTAATTTTAATAATTATTATACACACAATAAACACTACCGTCGCGGTCGATTAGATTCTGTAAACTGTCAATTTTCAATGTAAGTACCTAATTTCTAACATCCAAATAATGTTATTTGCATCGCCAGTATGAAAAAAACAAATTTTAAAGCACGTAAAAATAATCTAATTAATAAACCTAATTTTGTACAGTTCATTTATGGCTTAAAAATAACAAATAAATATACTCGATGATTATATACAGTGGCGTAACTTGGAGTCAATCCTGGGGAGGGGGCAAGCAGAAGTAAAACTAAAAAACTGATATCATGGGCCTTTACACTTATAAATGGTAAAAATAAACACGATAATAATCTTAGTTCGCATTGTGTTATTGTGGTAATAACTACTAACCCACCACTGTCATCTCTCTGCAATTCCTTGTATTACGATATGAAGATGCTCGGCTTATAATGTTACTATTAATAAATAATAAATTGAGGCACTTAAAAGGTCAAAACGATAAATCTATTATTATTAATTATTATACAATCCATTATGCTGCTTAATTTTTCTATGATAAAATAGAAATTGAATTATAAGTTATAACTTTTAAAGGGGGGGGGAAACGATACTATTGCTCCCTTAATAAAATATCTGGAGGGACAGTTTCCCCCTCTGCCCCCCCCTCAGATTATGACTATGATTATATACTACAGTATACTATAGTACACCGATTATTACCGTCATTACAAGCACGGTGGGTTATAATTTGTACACCGTTTATTTTCAATATTATATCTGAAATGGTTTGTAAATAATGATATTCCCATCATCAATATAAATAGTATTAGTTTTATAGCACGTAAAAATGAAAACCACTAAAATAAACCTTGTGTAATTCATTAATTGATAAATTAATAACTATAAATAAAATATAGTAAACTTTATCATGGACACAATATTGAAAATTAAAAAAGTAAGGAAATTCTTAGTAAAATATCTAATTTAAAATTTTACACACTACTAACATGTATTTATAACATAACATTGGCTTATTTCTTATTAAATTTGTTAAGAAAAGGTAGAAAATATTATTAAAATGATGGGTTATTTTTTGTATCACTATGCAGTTTCTAATTTGGGGGTTATATTTTGACCCATCGTGCTTCAAAGAGTTAAAAGTTATTTAATTTCTACTTGCTATTTCACTATTTGAAAACCGGTATCTTTTAGTTTTATTTTTTCATAATGGTTTCGGTTTTGGTAAGGGTATTTTAAAAATATAAAATACAAGTTACGGTTATTTTCGGTTATTTAATTTACACAAGGTTATAGGTTCCGTAACCGGTTCTTTTTGGTCCGGTCTCGGTCCCTGACTAGAGGTAAATACACATGTTTAGTCTTAAGTCATTTTAAGTGCTTACACATTCGAGGCTCAGTAATAACATTTTAAGTTTATAAAGTTATATTTTATTTAAAAGAAATTGATTCAAAAGTACAAATGGTAAACAAACTTAAAATAGTTTAAAATTAATAGTAATCCAACAAGTACGATTTTATTTTACAGGTTATAAACAGGTTCAAAATTATTTTCATATGGCCACGAACAAATTTAAATGGCTTGTTTGAAACCTTATACACAAAAAGAACCAACTAAAATGAAGAAAATATAGATAAAAAACAAATAAGATAAAAAAATTAAAAATTATAACAATATTGAATATACTGATTTAAACAAGATATTTATAAATATAACATAATAGTAGTATATTAACATTTATTATTATTTATTTATTGATTAATTTAAACGAGATAAAGCCACTACAAATTTATAAATATTAACATTTGTGGACTTAAATCTATTTAAATGATTGAAAAAAAAAATAATAACAATTAAACAATATAAAATAGTATAGAAAAAATAATTTATAAATAATAAGTAATATAATTACAAAAATGATCAAAGCAATGAAAATTAAAAAAATCTACCTGGACATCATTAGCTACTTTCATAAATCTATTAATAAGCGAACTAAGTGCATAATTAGTTATTTGAAATGGAATGTAAAACGTGTTAGCCGATCTAGTTTGATATTTGGGAACATTAAAATTTAGAAAGCTGAGTAATTCCGGACAATTTAAAAAAAACATTTACTATTTTATATAAAAACTTCAAATCAATAATTTTTCTCTTTTCAGCTAGACTGGCCATATTTAATTCGATTAATATTGCATAATTTGAGTGTGGTTGACGAGGGATATTACATTTTGTTGCGTGCTGTCAGTTTAACCGATGAAGGGTGGATGTGAGCTGATAGGATGATTAAATATTTACTAGACTTAAAATATTTTACTGTTTATAAATAAATTATTTTAAGTACAAACAAATTATTAATTTAACTAGCTTGAAGGTGCTTACTAAGATTGGACTAAACACATCTGAATATTGATCTATATGGGACTATCTTTTATACCCCATTCCTATGAAATAGTTGACCTGGACATGATTTCTAATTACCTTAATATTTAAGATTCTCTTCAAAAATATCTATATTTGCAATGCCCAACCATATATTTACTGGTTGGCCTCGCGATACAGACGTCTTCTTAATATACCCTCATAGTTGTCAATGTTAGTATTTGATATGTATCTAATGTCATTATGTTTAGACAGAAATTATAGTAAACAGATTCACCGCACAAATCTCACATGTAAGTTAATTAAAAATGTGATTTTAGTAAAATAAGAACACTAAATAAACTTAACAAACTTTAATAAAAAAAATGTAGGAACGTTTATAAAATTAAATGGGATAACTAAGATAATAATTCTCACATTTTATTAAAAAATTAAAACATCAAATCCTACTGAATTATTGTAAAAAGGATTTAAAAAAAATTATAGAAAAGTAATAAAAAATGTTTACCAATAGTAAAACTTATTTTTGAAATAGCTTAAAACAAGAGTTAATAACAGAAAAATAATTCATGATTACTGCTATTTTACTATAGATTTTGAAAATCTAAAACTGAAAATAATTAGGGAATATGTAATTACAGACATTAGAGATATACTATTTATACCCTGCATATTTTTAATTTCAAATTGAAGATAACATCTCTTTCTTGAGTTTATTTTTACTTTTATCATATAATTTTTATTTTGTCAGTAACTTAAAAAATTAGATGATGATAAGGGTAAAAATATGAATTTAAAAGTTGTATATAATTGTAATGTTCTTAGTACAAGCTGTCATTGTTTGAAGATCAAGGCTTTTTTGTTTTGTTAATATTTTCGATGACAATATGATGTAATGTAGAATAACAATTATGGATTTCATGCACAGTAAGGAACATAGATAAATAATGTTTTTCATCAAGGTCTTTTACAGCTCAGCAATAATCATTTATAAATGGATATTTCATAACCTGAAAATTTAAAAAAACGTATTAATTATGATTATAATATAAAAATATGATTAACAACTATTAAGGGAGCTTGGGTTAATATTAGAATATAGTTAATATAAGAATAATAAAATATGATTTATTTTTTTACTAGGTTAAAATCAAATTTTTCTATTTAAATCTTGAAACTATCTATAAAACTCAATGGAACAAATATATTTAATAATTAGAGTTTAGATGTTTATGCACTTAAAATGATTGAAATGATCTTATACATTTATGCACTAAAAATTTACCAAGTATGTATTCAAAATATATATACAAAAAAAAAAAAACATTTTAAAATACATTTTAATTAAAAAAAAAAGTAAATACTTTTACAGAATAAAATTTATTTTACTTATAGTATTAAGAATTATTATTTTTTTTATAATTTATAAATTACATTAATTTTTATAAGTTATTATTTTTATATTATACTATACATATTTTTAATTTGATTAAACTTGATATTTGGGATAAATACAATTATATTTCTAATAATTTATTATTTATCTACATGTTAATTTAATTTCTTTTAAAAAAAAACAAGTTAGAAAATGTATTGAAATATGGATTTATCTTAGAATCTCAAACCATGTTAGAGTGGCAAAATTATATTACACCAGCATAAATTAAATAACATTATTATTTAAGTTTTATTTTTTGTAATATTCATAAACAGCTATAAAGGAATTATTTTAATTTTGATTTGTTTTGAGTTGATTGATTATTATCAAGACATTAAAGTGAAATCAGTCATCTATTATAATTTGTATGGGCAATATATATAAAACACTCTATGTACTTCAATTATAATGATAATAAAGTTAACATAAATATTTATTATGAAATGTGCATGAATTAAAAAAAAAATACATAATTCACTAGTATAAATATAAAAACATAGAAATATACTTACCGTATATTTACAATAACATTAAATTCAATACTAATTAAAATAGTTTTAAAAATAATAACAAAGTACAAAGAACAATTTTATAATATTTCCATACTGTATGTGTAAAATAGAGACAATTTATTTCACATTGTAATACTCTTAAGTGTGCCAAAACACTAATAAACAAAATTAAGTAAAGGATATATTTTATTTTTAAAATATTAAATTAAATGCAAAGGAGTTATTATCATTTATTATATTTATTTTTAATGAAATTTGCATTTTAATAGTAAATACAAACCTTTGTGATTAGTTTTCCACGAGAAACATAATATTGAGATACTTGTTCAAGATAAATTGTATCTTCATCTTTGATCTGTTGTATATCCGCTAGGGTATCTCCTTGTACAGATACATCATTGTTACCATCTTCAATTTTTGGTATTAATAACGATACCCACATTTTTAACTGAAAATAGAACATTTATACTAGATGTAAATTATAAAAATAATAAAATATTACAATTACAGTATTGGTGTCTTCAACTAATTGTTTGATATTAGGTTTCAGAATTTTTAATAACTTCAGTAACGTTTTTATTGGATGGTATGAGCCTTTTTTCTAGTGTTAAATCAAGAGAATTTGAATAAAAATGTTGTTTTTTTCCGGGATTTTTCCCTTCACAACTATAAATTAAAAAATATTTGATATAAATGTTATGTTGAACCAAATAAGAAAATAATAATTAAGATTCTAATACAATTAAGATCATAACATTTGTAAATGATACAGATTACTTTAATAATAATAATAATGAAATTAATTTATCCTAAATTAATTGCGAATAAAATAGAAGTATGTCTAAACTGGAAAATGTCCTTGTTCTTGGTAACTTCTAATACAAGTATCACTATTATATTTAATATACAGTTATTATTTATTAAAATAAAATGTTAACCTACTTGTTTACATTGTTATCTATTTTCATTATTGAAGGAACATTTACATTATATTTAATGTCCATTTCAGCAAAAAAACTTTCAACATAAAAACTCTGGTTTGCTTAATAATTCGTTCAGGAAATGTATGAACAATTTGATTTTTTGCCTATAATTGACATAAGAACAAAGCAAATTAGTATTATGATTAAAAATGTTTTATAGAAAAAATTGTAAATTAAAATTAGTACAGTTATTACATATTTCTAAATTATTTTAAATTATAACATTAATAATTGTCAAGTTTTATTAGTAACAATTTTAATAAAATGGCATGCAAAAATATTTTCTTTATAAAAATATGCATCCAATTTTATATTTTTACTCCAAAAGAAATGAAAATTATAAATTTGATAATTTTAAACAGTAAATTACAAATAAATTTAATATTTATTAATCAAATGTAAAGGTAAAATTAATTTAAAAAACTAAAGATGATTATTTTTTATTTTTCATGTTTAACTTTATTTAAAATGAAAATGTTTAGACTTAGTAAGTATGTAATTATGTCCTATGTCTTGTTAATAGGCTAAGTATAAAAGTAAAATAAGAAAAAACTTACAATAACAATTACAAATCAAATTAAATTAATAATCTTATATAATAAAATAAAGTTTTTTTTTTTTGAAAATTGAATATTAGTTTTTATTTAAAAAAATTATTATCAGGAATAAAAAAGATACTCAGCTACATACATTTATGTTTAATAATTCTGTGTTAATATTGAAAGAGTATTAACTAAAAAAAAAAGATATTTTTTGTTAAATAATATATTAAAATTTCAAGTGTAGTAATCGATATAAAAGTAAAAAGATTTAATGTGTACAATAGGTATTTGCCATTCCTGTAATGTAGACAGTACTATAAATAAATAAAACATAATTTGAATTGTTAAAGGATGACTATTAATTCTAAAATAACTGTATATCCAATCAGATAATTTAATACTGAACACATAAATAGTTTTCATACGTACATCTGCTTTCAATGTTTCATGAAGTTATTTAGCCTGCAAAAAATAGAAACGAATTAATGATTTGTAAATAATTTTTTACATTAAAAATAAACACAATATTTGAATCAATAAATATAAAATAAACATTAAATAAGCAATTATTAATAAAAACAAATATGATAAAGGCAATTGCAATAGGTAAATTATGGAGACTGTTTAATAATGATTAGGTCAAGAATCCCATAATACATCAAATAATTTGAATTGCATGCTTTCCGTATTAGAAGCTAGTTACACCAGAAGTGTTATAAAAACAAGATAAATAGAAGTCAAACATCTGCTTCTTCTTTTCCTAAATATTTGGGGATGGTCACTTTTGTCCTAAACCTCCACTTGCCTCAATTTTCTACACCCCCTATGCAAACACACCAACCACCCTCATATTATTCTCAACCGCATTCTCATTTCTGCAACACTCATACTCTGTTCTATTTTCCTGTCAACCGCACAATACTCCAAAACTTATAGCATAGTTGGTCTTACTATAAATCCTGTAAAATTTACCTTTCAGCCTTTTTGGAATTTTCTTATCACTTAAAAAGCCCAATGATTCTCTTTATTTTATTCAATTGTACATAATCCTTTTATCATCCATGCCAAAGCCGTCCTTTTGTACAATTAAGCCTAAATATTTAAAGTTCTCAACATCATCTATCACATTATCACTTATTGTCATTGGTTTCCTCATCCTCTCAACTTCTTGGTATCTTCCTCCAAAGTCATACTCTATGTACTCTTTCTAAATTATTATCTACTAATTCTCAATCCTTTTCATTCAAAGGCTCACCTTCACTCATTCAACCTATTATTAAAGTCATACATCTACTAATTAATTATTACATTATATAAATTATTACTAGCTGTTCGTAATTTTTCTTACCTTTGTTGCAACTTCAGTCTGTTCTATTTTGTTTGGTGGATAAATGATCTGGCGAACGAACTGTGTAAATATTCTCCGCGTGATTTTGAAACTTGAAATTTTGAGTTAAAAAAATGTAAATAAATAAATGTTTTGCTTTTCACAAAGTAACAGTAAACAAAAACCTGTCGTCACTCGCTATGATAAACGAACGAGTGAGGCATAGAGTAATATTGAGAGGTCGTTTCCTATAGCTCCTGTATCCCGGATAGACGCACGGTTGGACTCCCTTTTACAGGTTTACCGCGTGTTACGAAAAAAAAAAAAAAAAAATGCAGTTTTGACATCTTACTCTCATTGTCAGCATTCCAAATTTTAACTCTGATATTTTGATTATCGACGTTTCGTACCAGACCCTACGAAAACCACAAAGTTACAAGCAGAGTATTCAGTAATGGTCATGTTTTGACTGCTTATCACGAGTATCAAAAATACTGATAATGAGAACAATGTCAAAACTGCATTTTTAGACGTATTTTTTTTATTTTTTTTATACAACACGCGCTCAACCTGTAAAAGGGTGTCCAACTGTACGTCTATCCGGGATACAGGAGCTGGTACGAGACGTCGATCAGGGTACCGGCTGTTTAAAATGTCGACGGTCCAAACATCGACAGGTACAAAATGTCGATGGGTCATTATACCGACAAGTGCAAAATGTCGACAGGTCAGTACGTTGACAAATTGCAATGTAGACGGATCAATACGTCGACAAATTAATTATAAATATTTTAGGTTAGGTATTAATCGTATTTAAAAATATTAAAAAAAAATTTGTAGCATATGAATTATACCTACGAATAAAATAATTAGTATTTGTTATAAATTATATTGATATTGATATTAACAGCAGGCTCAGCGAGGCACATACATATATACTCATTTTAAATTGAAATTATTTCATATCACGGCCGTACCACGGAAATGCTATTTGTTAAGCATATGCACCACTCGTTAGTCGTTTTTAATTACTAATTCTTATATTTCTATTCGGGTTCTTTGATCTTTATTATAAGCCAATAAATATGCCTAGCTGTTTTTGTTGTAGCAGATCAAGGAACGAGAAGTCCAAAATTGCTAACATTTCTTTTCATAAGTAAGTATGGTACACCTATAAGGTGTAACCAGTATTTCACTTTTATTGGCCTATATGCAGCTGTATTAATTATAATACATTCCTATTTATATTTATTTTAGGTTTCCGACTAATCAAATAATTCGAGCAAAATGGTTTGATTTTGTTAATGAAAATGGCTTTAACATTAATAATATAACCAAAAATAGTTCATTATGTTCTGTTCATTTTGCTTCTGATTGTTTTATTTTTGATCAAGATAAAAACATAAATATAATAAAGAAAGATGCTGTTCCAATGTTTTCCGTTTATAGAGTAAAAAATGTAAGTTCTAATATTAAAATTTTATATTTGTTAATACCATATGACAAATTATTTAAAGTTCTTATACTATAATATGGTTGTTCAGTCTAAAACAGATTTTGCTGAATTTATAAAACGTTCCCAGCCAAATGTCATTACCAAACCTTGTACAAGTGGTCTTATTGCAGAAAAAACTAAAGTCAAGGTTAATACCTTTTTTTAAACTATTTCACTGAATATTTGCTTTCTTTATTAATCAAAAATTATAACTTTTATCATTTTATTGCAATAGTCAACTTCTGTTAATGATACTATTGAAATAAAAGCAGAAGAAAATGTGGATATTTCTTTGAAATCAGTTAGCAGTTATGATACACAAAACAACGAAAATAAATATGCTGAAGTATATAATTACTACATTTTAAAATTATTTGACACATTATTTTAAACATTATTTTTTTATTATAGGAATCAACTAGTAAAGTTAATTTTGAAATTAACCACGAGAATGATGTGTCATTGATGTCAGTTGATTCACTGTCCTCTCCTTGCATGAATGTAACTAGTATTTCCAATATATTCAGTATTAAAATGCTTTGTGTAAGTATTACTCTTTTAATTTATTTGTTTTTAGAAAATGATTGGACCATCACCTATGGCTGCTAGTGAAATCCAAAATTATATGCTTCGCCAACAGTTTTTAAAACATAGTATTCGGAACCTTAATAATAACCTTGCGATTAAAAATCAAAAAATCAAATCCATTCAAAAAATAGTTAGAAAGCAACAGAAGGAAATTGCAACAATGAAAAATATCATTATGAAACTGCAAAACAAAAACCCGATAAATGAAAATGATGGATCTTTCACATTGTTGGAATCTTTTGGTAAGCTCCAAAATTTAATAACCAATTGGTCCAAAAAAAAATGTAGGTAAAAAACTCCAAAAAAAATATAGTTTAACTGTAAGGCAATTTGCTTTATCATTGCATTTTTTTTCAGTTAAAGCATATGAGTATGTTCGACAACAATGTATTATAATTTTGCCATACCAACATACTCTTAGTAAGTGGTATTCTAACACCGATGCCAATCCAGGTTTTATAGAAGAGGCCCTTAAATCATTAACATTAAAAGTGAAAAATTCGCCTAATCAGCTTTATTGTGCTTTGATGATGGATGAGATGGCCATTTGCCAATATCTTCAATTTGATAGTGCTACTGCAACATACTATGGTTATGTAGATTTAGGCAATGTAATGACTAATGATAGACATAGTCTTGATATAGCTAAAGAATGTTTGGTCTTTATGGTAGTTTCAATAAATTAAAATTGGAAGATTGATATTGATTATTTTTTAGTTAGTCATATTAGTAGTTCTCAAAAATCTGAACTAATTAAACATGCTTTGAATCTTTTACAATTAACTAGGGTAACAATAATTAGTCTTACATTTAACAAATGTGGAACCAATCTAACTAGAGAGAGTAACTAAGAGAATTACCATTTAACCAATAAATTGAGGAAACAGCATATTTTTTTACTTTAAACAAAAAGTGAAAGTGAAACTCGCATCATAATTACTCAGCTAGTCTTTGATAGATACTTTAACAATCTGCAAATATAATTTAAATATGAGTGAGTTTTCTAATTCGGGTGCCTCAGTTAAATTGATTGAAATGTTCAATATTGCATTTGATATATTAAATTCATGCTTAATTAATTATATTGTGTATAAAAAGCATTGTGTAAAGAGAATATAAATTATATTTTTAAATTTATAGAAAAATTCACAAATTATATTATGGGACTTAAGGTGAAAGAAATGGAAGGATTTGTACTTATATTGAATTCAAAAAGGAAGACGAGATTTATTGGATTTGTTGAAGGATTGAATAGTATTATACTATTATATATAATAATTTTATAGAATTGTTTTTTGTCACTATGAGAGCACAAGGTGGTTACTATAATAAACCAATAGTCCAAAAGTTGTGTGCAGCCTATAGGAAATTACTGATAAGTGTAAATAATGCGCAAAGTTTCATGGAAATTGTATATACTTAAGGATATTGATATTTTATATTATTTCAGTACAGACCCTACCAAAGTATTAAATAATAATTCTATAGGTGTATGTCAAAATATAATTATTGATGAAGACAATGCAGAAAATATAAATTAATTTATAATGGACCATGATTACATTGGTAACCATACTTAACAATCGTTAAGCCACTCTACAAGACATATTATTTATATAGCAGGATTTGTGGTTCACTTACTAATTAACTTAAATGTGAAACATGTAAACTGGCATTGGTGGTTCTAGAAAAATATAGTTTTTAAACTCTTTAATACCTTTAAAGAACAGAGGAGGAGATAAAGGAGGATTAATGTACTCAAGTGAAGATGTGATTTCTATTTGTTTTAGAACAGACATTTTTTTTAAAATGTATAATTATAAGCAAAAAGCAATTAATAGATCAGAAATTCAGACAAGTTTTAGCACACTACTTGCACAGTTCAAATTTATTTCCTTAAAAAATCATAGTTAAGAAACACATAGTCCATTAGCAGATCATTATACTCTTTTAATTAAAATAATAACTAACTATATAAATTAAAAATCTAAATAGATATTAAAAAAATATAATGATACACTATCCATAAGACAATGGTTCAATAAACATACACTGCTTAGATTACAATAAATTGGAAATGCAAACAACTTTGCACCTGTATTGAAAAAAAAATTTAGGTTTTCAATTTGGATTTCATAATGCATGTTTAATATGAAATATAAATAAATAATTAATACTGTTATAATATTATTGCATTAATTTATTTTAAAGGTAATATGGATCACAGCAATAAAAATACGGATGTCTAAGAAAGATTATATATGTTTCTATAATATTACATTTAAAAATTTTAAATTATCTAACAAAAGTGTTTGTAAGTATGGCAGTCAGAGGTGGAACTAGGAATTTTTACATCCAGGGAAAATGTTAAAATTACGCCCTATAATTTTTTTCTAATTTATTATTATTATTATTATTATTATTTATTTTCATAATCACACTTATTGAGTTTGAATCTAATATCAGCATTTAACAAAGTTACTAATATCAAATTAGTAGTTAATAATTACAAAAATTATACTCTCTAAAATTTTACCCCTGGGGATGTATCCTCGTATTCCAATCCTTAGTTCTGCCCCTGAAGGCACTAGTATGGTAAGTAATGTAAGAAGTCAAAAAAAATATTATAAAATATAAATATAAAATTAAATTGATAATTTATTTACTTTTTGAATTCTTCGGTGAACACTTGGTATTAATTGCTATGAAACAGAGTAATATTATTTTATGTAGTTGGTATTCTATGCTAAACGTGCATTTTTATAGTTAATTTTCTACCAAAAACTCTTAAGAGTGCTGTTAATAACCTTAAAAGGTTGCCATACACATTTGTGTTGTATCCATCTACAAACGTACAACATAACAAAACTGTGTTTAGTAGAATTAATTTTGTGTTGTTAGCTTTAATATAAGAGGTTTTGTAAAATATTTTATTTATAAACGAGTTATTAGTTCTTTTAAATTGTAATATTTTATATAATCAGAAATAAAAATTAAATATTATAAAAAATCTATACCAGATGATGTTCGTCCCTGTATGTTTGATAATTGGTCAATTTACTCTAATATTTTAAAGCTTACAACACAAAATTGGTTCTGACGAACGCAAATTTGTTGTACATTTATAAGACAGACAAAGTTTATATTTTATAATTATTATTAAATAATTAATATACCTATTTAATATTATAAGTATACTCAAAGTAAATCAATTGTTCTTAATTTTATAATCGAGATTACAACATTATGAAAATTATATTTAAGAAATTTGGATATTAGAGACTAGAACAACATATACAATATATATATATTACTTAGACTAGTACCCCTATATTAAGTTAGAAAGGAACAAAGTAAATTTTAGGTTGTCCTTTAAATAGACTAAAAATTACTTTATGTGTATATATTTATTTGTTTTTTTAAATTTGTAAAATTAAAATAAATTCCTTTAATAAAGATTGTACTTAGATAAAATTTGTGTATTGTGTACTTGTATATATAATTTAATATTATGTATTCTTTTATAATAATTTTATTTAAATAAAATAGTGTATAATCAGTGAAAACTAACAAAAAATAATATCTATAAAGTGGTAATTTTAGTAAAAGAGAATTTAAGTGCGCTTTAACAATTTCATGTAACAGCTTCTCTATAATTACTCTATGGAGTAAAGGCAATGAATAATAGGTTTAAATTTTTAGAAATTATTTTCAAGTTAGGTTATTATGGGAGAGGTATGCTGACACATTTTGCGTTTACGTGCTGAGATGATGTTCCAACATTGAAATTGATACTCATTTTAATCTCTTATATATTTTTTATGCATTTGCTATTACATCAAACAAATACATTAATTGTACATATTAATGTAGACAGTAGCATAGCCAATGGAAAGGTGATGTTTAATCAACTTAATAAAATTAATGAGTTGTTACTTACTTAGGACAGAATTGAAAATGTTTAAACCCCCCCCACAAAGTTTATTTTTTGGTATGCCACTGGTACTGTGGACCACCCAATATTAGTAGAAAATTGTAAAAAAATATATTGGTCGATCGGGCATTTTAAGATGTCGTTTTCATATTTAATAGGGCTGAACAGATTTAAAATCTATAAGCACAGTAATAATATCGAAAAGGAAGTTAGTATTTACTATGTAGACAAACGAAGAACGTTATACTGATTGAAAATAACACATGGTATGTCGTATTATGATAACGGTACATAAATACGATAACACACACCACAATTATGTTGGGCTTCATTTACTGATAAGCAGGGCTGGCTATAGATACGATCGACGCGTGCGAAGAGCACAGGGCACAGGGTGTCAAAATCAGAAGGGTGTCAAAATTAGAATTAAATTTGATCAATCAATGTGACGCAAATTATCTATTTTAAATAGAAAAAAAAAATTCACGGTGCGATTCAATATAAATTTGATTATTATAATTATCATTATTTATTAAGGATCATAATTGTAATTGAGGATATTAATTATTAAGGATTAGCCGTGCTTTTAGGTACAATTACAGTTTTATAGACTATCACAATATTCTTAAGTTTGTTCTATAAATTATTTACAAATATGTGGGAAATATGCACGTTTGAAAAATTATTTTGAGCATTTTTGATTATGAATAAGACTTAGGTTATAATATGTATGAGTCCCCTCTAGCTCCCAAAATTCTGCCTGTTTAAGTCGTTTGAGATGGAAAATTTTCAAAATAATTTTGCACCGAGTGCTGAAAGAGCTAAAGCCGGTTCTACTGATAAGCGCCGCCGCTGTCGCACTGCAATGACGAAGAGGGTGTTCGTGGCATTCGACTTTGGACCGTCACATCAAAAATGCATGTAATGTAACAGAAAAATAGTATATGTAGGTAAGTATCTACCTAATACTACATAAAAAAAATTGAGCGATATTTGACTGTTTTCACACAAAATATTCTATCTCGGTTAAATTTTTAAGGCGATAATAATCGTCTATCGTGATGCTTTACGAGTCATGTTTAATCGTCAAGTATGACGATCATTTTTACTCGTCAAGTCACTCGTGGATTCTCATTGGTCGTCGGTGAATGTGACACGAGTCAAAGAAATAATCGCATTTATTGATCGGCAAGCAGTGGCGTAGATACAATTTTTTTCTGGGGGGGGGGGGTTGTTTAAGAGTAAGTTTTTAAGTGTTCTTAGTATATCTTAAAACGAGGTCATATGTAATAATATTACATTTAAAATGGTATTATTATTATGTCCCGTATTTAATCAAAATTATTTTGTTACTCAATTTTTAATATATACCTAATCATAGTAAAATCAAAATATTTTACTATAATATGTAAATATTAATAAATAATAATCAAATATCAATAAAAAAAATTTGTGTGGGGAGGGTGGAAACCCCTTACACCCTCCCCGTAACTACGCCACTGTCGGCAAGTGTACGAGTAGGTAGTGTAGGAGCGACCAAATCGTCAAGTCAAAATACTCAGCGAACATACGCCATCGCGATGCTCGTCAAGCACACGAGTCGCGTGGGATCAGCTTTGCACTGTGTAATTTATACATTGATAAAAGAGTTTTATCGATGAAGTCGGGCTATACCGATGCCATATGACGTACTTAATATAATATTATATAATTATAATATACTAGCTGAACCCGTGCACTTCGTAGCCCGTTAAAAATCCTACCTCCTAAATGTTTCAAACTGTGTGTTAAATTAAATTACCTGTTATTATGCTAGTATACTTTTATACACGTAGATAGAAAACTGTTAAAATATATTACGTAATAATCTTGCAACGATATTCAATTTAGTTTATCATTAAGTAATTTTATTCGTGTTATCGAAAAAAGTCTGACAATTAAACTATTCACTTGAATTATGTTTATCAAAGTGCATTTAAAATAAAAATAATAAAAAATAATAATAACACACTCAGGGATAATAATTTCTTTCGCATTAATTATTATTATTATTATTGAAATCAATAGCAACCATCTATAAACTAACATTTCCATCGTAAATCTTAAAATGTCTGAGCTCATCCCGGGGTTGGGCCCATCACTTTTTAACTTATCCTATCTTCTGCCCATAGGTCGAATATATCTCTGTACCAAATTTCGTCACAATCGGTCAGGCCGTTTAGGAAAACATAAAGAACAGACATAAATCCATTTATATATATATATATAGATAATAGATAGATGAATATGAATATTTTAAATTTTTAACTGAAGACTTATCGCGACCCAATCTTTAAGCTTAATTAACTTACATATGGGTTGCGACCAATCGATTGAAGATCATTGTAATATGGTACACTGTTGATGTGTGTGTGTACAAATAGGGTCGAAATCGATAAACGAATACGGAAGAAAGTTCACACAGTTTTTTTTTCTTTCAAATTTCCCATCGAAACAACCGTCAGAAATTTTTGTCAAAATCTTTTTCATTTGAGAGTATCGCTTGTACTGCCTCCATTTCTAAGTAGATAATTATCACATGTTTGGACTTCACTACTCCCAGCGGAGTTGGTCCTGTGGGGAGCACCAGTGTAGAACAATCAGAAAGATAGCAGGGGAGAGAGACTACAGAATTAATTCGGCAGAATGTTTTCTTGCACTAAGCCGGGTTCAAACTGACACGCATCGTAGCCAACTGTATGATCATACTGATCCAAAATTCACATATAAATACAAAATTTTCATGTATACGAGTGTATAGTACATAGTATATAGTATATAGTACATTTTACCCTCGGGTCACACACGAAATACTCGTTTAACTTATCTTCACTTCCATAAAAGTTGTATCACATTTAGTAGGTACCTATTGTTTTTGTTTCACCGATATATCAATTTGTTTTATGAACACCTACATTATTGATTTGATTACTTTCAAAACAATGTATAACCACCACGGAAACCATTAAATGTATTTATTTAAACAAATATTTATGCACATTTGATATTCAAATATCTTACATTGATTTCAATCTTCCGTAAAACACACGTTTCAATTAAATTAAAGTTTCTGCGTTCTATTCGAATATAATTTTGTCGCGATTCAACATGGAATCTAAGGTAAGGTAATCAATGGAGTTTATAAAAAATAATAATAATAATTATGACTCAAAATAGATACATAACCTTATCCCTATAAAAATGTGATTACTACACTTTTATAATAAATAACTATAACAACAGATTTTCGGATATTGATGCGCACCGCAACATACAGGGAATTGCAGAGGTCACACTTCAGAGCTCCGAAAGCTGAAAAAGTTTCAGGGTCATAAAATTATATTTCTAAGATCTAAGACATTTCCGAATCTCATATTTTAAAAACACTAATGATTTTTTTCTTTTGAAATTTCTCACTTAGTTCTCTCCAACCTATACTTTAAATTTAAAAAAGAATATTGTCGAAAACAAAGTATAATACTTATACCATTTTTGAATAAATTACATTTAATTTGAGCAACATCAGTTTAAGTATGGGCCTCCTACTTTTAGATTTAAATTGTATGGTACCATTTACAACGTTTCGGGAGGTGCCCGGGCACAACTGGCATCTATCGTGTGCATGCCTATGGATCGAACATTTATTAAATTGTTCGAAAAAATAATATGTGTGCTAAATCTTATTTCTTTTGACATTATTGGTAGAAATATAGTGATTATAAATCAATTAACTCTTTGTTTTTTTCATTGTACAAAATTTAGCCCAAGTCATGTATTCATTCATTAGATAATTTAGCCGAAGAGTTTGAAGAATATTTAGAACACACTGGCGTTGTTGAAAGTCTTACTACTGTATTAAAACTGTTATACGAAATGCCCGAAAAACCGGCTGATCCACTCGAGTATCTATAATGATTTTACATTAACGTAACTTAAAATTTATAATAGTAAATTATAAATTTACAAAACAATTAATAAGCAATTAAACAAATTAATAATTAATGTATAAATTATAATTCGTAAACAATTATTGCGAATTAGATATTATGTTAACACAAATACAAAATTTAACCACTATCGCTTTATACTTGTGCGTTCATAAATACCTACATGAGATTTATTTGCTTTACAGAAAGCTCACCGTAAAATATGAACATAATTAGTATGAATTTAATTAATATTGACGGCTTTTTATTTGTATTATTATTATGTTATATATATTTCTATATATTCATTGAATTAATTTAACTTAATGTTATAGATTTTTTAATATTAATACTTTTAAAAATAAAAAGGTTGATAGATTCTAAAACTATATTGTTATAATTTTTAAATATTATAGCTTGTATTTCACTGGTTATATGTACATAAGTATTAATATATTTTATATCATATCAATAAGGGAAATTATATATAAAAGTATTTTATATAATTTTTAATAACAAGTACAACGATTTTTTAAAGTTTAAGATTTTTCTAGTTTTAATTTCTATTAATATTGGTACATATTATACTACTATTATACGTATTGTGTGCGTGTGTGATATTGTAGTTAACGAATTGTTTATTATATAAGAGTGTGTAATATTTTTTGGTATCAATAAACTTAGATTGATTAAACTACATTTTACCATTTGTTGACATTTTTAGAAGGGCTAATCTACAAGTTTGTAGATATCTAGATAGTGGACCCGTTATATTAAAAATATTCATAAATATGTGTGCCGTTTAATTAGTCTCATACTTTAATAGTAAATTTAAATAATTGTTTGCTTTTGCTTTTATATCGGGCTTAAATTTTCCCCTAGAATAACTTAAGTGAAAATAATTATCAAGTCTATATACATGGAACATTTTGGATCTCCAAATTTTTCAAAAATTTTCTCAATAGCAGTCTGTTTCGATGGCCATCTTGTTTCTTCAATGGTTTGAAGTCGCTTATTTCGACTGTGATTCAAATTTGTGTTGTTGACAGTGTTTTAGCCTTTCCTATTTCTTTTCTGGTTTTTTCATTTTTATTGATGGTAGTATAGATAGATAAGTATTTACAAATAATAGGATCATATTTACTGAGCAATATTATAGTTTTCAAGGAATTTTCAAGGTCTAAATTATTATCGTTCCAGGTGCTTCGGTTTTAAATAATAGAATTCTAGAAGGGGCTTTTCTAAAAACTTTTTTTACATTTGATGTTATGTTATCTACCTAATTAAATTGTCCTCAGATTTTCTCGGCTACATAATGAATTCTGTGAGCAATATATGTAACATGAACCATTTTTGTATAAAAACTTTTTAAAACAGATACAACTTTTACTATGTGTGGCATCTGTTAAGAATAACAAAACATTGTAGTCATAAATGATACTTTCAGACCATATAATTCCCATTGTCTTATCAAATAGTTTGCAAATTGTTGTATGATTAGTTTTATCCAGTTGTTCCCAATATAGTAATAATATATTGCTAGTACTTAAGAACTCCTACAACGATGCTTACTATGAAATGTCCTTCGACATCACGTGTTTCATCAATAGAGACCCAAATTTATTTTTCACCTATCTAAGAGTTTTAATACTCTCAATAGTTTTATTGCATTTTTTCTTTGAATTTATTCAAATTTCACATTCTTAACAAAATAAATTATTTAAAACTATGGAAAAAGTATCAGAACCAAATTCTGTTACATAACTTTTTTAACGACCACATATTGTTTTTTTCCTTTGGCATTATTATACCTATCAAATTTCGTAAAAATAAAAACACTCACAGGTGCACAATGTGAATCACTATAAATTGAACTAGAAGTAACGACGACAAACAACGAACTAACAATTGCGGTGTACCGGTGCAGTTTATCGGTCACACAATAAGTTAGATTATTTTCATCATTTGTCGAGCGATACGAATGTAACCTGTAAATAAGAACGCATATTAGACATTTTTCAATTAATCATCTAAGTTAATTACATGGTTTTCGAATTGTTGAATATTTATAAATCACGTTTATGTGCAACATTTTTGAGACAGATAATATATATATGTTACGGCTAGTGTTAGGAGTATGGCTAAACTCAAGTTTAGCAGGCTAATCATAAGTTTAACCACTGTGTTTGGCTAATATCTAAATTTCGGACTTTATCCACCAATATTTAACATTATCCAGATGCATAAGGCTAATGTCTAAATAACATTATCCGTACAAATAATTAAACGATTTAAGTCATACAAAAATTCTTTCATTTCTTCTCTCATTCAATAATATTTAATATCAATTTTATTTAATATCATAGATTATGGAATAATATTAATAATTATAAAGTAGAAATATTATTAAGAATTATTTAGTCAATGATAATATGTACCTATTTTTATTATATAGATTTACGGCCACTTTTAATGAAAATGGTAACGTAATTCATGGATGGCATGATTATTTTTACTCAATAGTCTGAAGACGGTTGAATACTCTTCCCGAGAATGGTGGAACCCCTATCAATAGTTAATACCGAGATATATATTATGGTCTCATCAAAACATTTTTCAACATTTTTATTTTTATATTTTTTTAAATTCCATGAACTTATTATTGAATGCGATATTTTATAAAAATATTTTTCTGGTCTTGAAAATCAAAAGTAACTTAATTGGGTTAGACGAAAAAATAATACGTTAATTTCAAGTTAATTTGTAAGGAAATACGTTAAGTTATTAAGTTAAGTTAATTTATTAGTAATAAAATAATTTAAGTTAATAAGTTAATTTAACTTATTAACTCCCAGGCTTGAAAATAAGATATACCTACAAATTACTACAAGCTGGTATCTTAACTACTTACAAACTTGAGTCGGTAATTACGGTAGAATATTACGGACTGTCTCTATCGAGCACACAATATTGTATATTGCAACCGCATGTATATCAATTTTGCAATCAATATCAATTTTAAAATAATATAAAAATGCACACAACTATGTACAATATTTATATTATTGAAAATATTTTACTTACCACGTACACGGCTCACCTTTATACAACTACCCAACATATAAATTCATTAAAAATTACAATTTCAAAACATTGTATTATCATTGTAAATAGTTTTTAATTTTTAATTTATCAGTGGTTAATGTTATTTAGTCATTAGCCAATAACGGTTGGATAATGTTGGTTTAATTGGCTAGTGTTAAGATTATCCATTTGTTTTTGTTGGCTGAAGTTTGAAATTTTGACATTAGCCAAAAGCATTGTCTAAACTTAAGATTAGCCAGCTAATCTTAATATTAGCCAACCTCCGGACACTATCCATAACATATATACATATTATTACACATAAAGTATTACTACACTCAAAACAAATTTTTTTAATTAATCGTTCATCATTTTAATTAATTAATTTTGAACAATAATATTAACCATCAATCGTTAAAAACCGCTGAATATGCGTCATTAAATAAAAAAAAAAAAATGCAAAAATCCCCAAAAAAAAACAAAAATATGCAAAATAAAATATTATATTTAAATTATCCGTACTATAAAACGTATTTGTATACTAACGTATTTGAGCAAATTAGATCTGAAGAGGATATCACTCTGCTATGTTTTATGCTGAGGCCACACAGAACGCTACGCGTGTTATGTTCGCGATTTTCGCTATGCGAATAAAAAATAGTTTTCTATCTCGAAGACGTAAATGGCTACACAGAATAGTGTACGCTACGTTTTGTTCTTAGCTACGTTGCTACCAGTGGCGTAGTAAAAAAAAATTCGAGGGGGGGGGGGGTTATACGTAAGAAAAAAATTAATTAGCACAAATAAAAAGGTCTCTAGAGCTGAAAAATCCGAATTAATATTTTTATTTTGTATTAGATTTATGCGCACGAATATGACTGAAATCGTTAGTGAAAGGGAAGAATTGGAAGAGTTACAAAATGAAAACGATACCGTGATGCTACAGATAATTGAACTTCAAGAAGAAATCATCAATATGAAAAAAAAAATTGAGGAATTGCAACCAATTGAATCCATTGCTGTACCTCAAATTGATACAGATTTAAAAGATAACAACATAGTTTCTGATAAATAAAATACTTACTTTTTATAAAATAGGTGTATTGATTTATTCGCCAGATGGTAAATTAAAATTTCTACGAATAACTTTTTTTTATAAACGTATAAGTCTATGACTTAAAGAAATAGTAGTCTCGTAGATCTACATACTTATTTATAGTGTACAATTTGGGTGCATGTAAATTCCATCGATTGCTACCTTTTTAGACCTTTTTTCATGTAAATTCCACAGTTACGTTTTTATTTTACCTGAAAAGAAATGTAAATTCCACCGGTAAGTTTTTTTTTTTCGGGTGGTCATCGTTTCCGTCAGAAAACTTGATTTCGTTTCCGCCAAATATATTTCTACTTATATTATTGTGATAGCGTTTGAGAACCCCTTGTTTATCTGCAGTTCTAATGGTTATCGATATATATATATATTATAAGAATTTCAGGATAAGCCATAATTTTATATTGAAGATATATAAGAGATAATTGATTTTACGTACAATAATTTCCACGCATTATAAACAAATATAAATTAAAGTATATATATTAGCCTATTATTTAACCTATATTATAATATTATATGTTATGACCTATATCATGCACAGTTAGTGCTTGTATTATCGGGATTGGAGTTCTGTGATCGAATATGTCAGAACATAGCAGAACGAATCATGAATATTATTCACTGAATGATATACGTATTTATTGAATATATTAAAAAATATATATATATATGTATATATGTATATATATATTTTATAATTTTTTCTGTACGATGTAATATAAAAAAACGATTAATAAATACAACAAACGAAATAGAAGAATATAAAAATAAAAAAAATTTAAGAATTACGTATTTAAAAAAAAGTATGCAATAATTATTTGAAATAATAAATAATTAATAGTATTATAAGAAATATTTGACTTTATATATATATATATACAAATTTAATTATAAAATTCGATTGAAGTTCAAAATTATGAATCTGAAAGTTAAGTCAAACAATTTTTTGGTGGTTTAATAAGAACTACCTCTCAATGGTGGCCTCTGAGTAACTTTAAATGGTTTTCAAATTATAATTTAGACAGTTGTGTAGAAATAGATTTGGCGGAAACGAAAATCGAACATTTACGTTTTGGCGGAAACGATACTTAACTAACTATGCGGTGGAATTTACATTTTTTTTTCAGGTAAAAAATTATTATCGGTGGAATTTATGTTATAAATCTAACCCTAACATCGATTACCTGTAAATCGGTGGAATTTACAATCGCCCTAAAATTTAATATTCATGTAACATTATGTTTATGTAAGTTAATTACAGGTTATCAATCTATTAATCATTCATATTTTGTAAATACTATAATACCTACTAACAGAGGTGGACTGGCCTGGCGGGCCACTGAGGCAAATCCCGGTGGCCCGTTACAATAATAGATTAAATGGCCTGATAATATTTTAGAAATTAAAAATATAGTATAACAATATTTTAATCGACAGAATTGGGGAACCTAGTGAAATTATCAAAAAAAACCTAATTATGTAAAAAGGAATTACTTTTAGAGTTAATTTTAATATATAGGTATTCAGTATGAAAATTCGAAAAATAAAAAAATAAATACATTCATATTGAGAGAATTTTCTTGATATTCTTGTATCGTATTTTTCAAATTTCCATTTAACATTAAAAACAATGTTTTTCCCTATTGATTAATATATATATATTTATAAATTATAACTACAGCTAGTTTTATGTAAAACAAAGTATACAAATATCAAATAGGAACAGCTGCTATCGAAATACGATGATTTTCTATAAATAATTTTCTAGGAAAATAACTTAATGATTATTGAACATTCTACAAGTGCATTTTTTTTATTCAAGAAACATTTTTAATAATATTTTATTATTATTATTATTTTAAATTACGATTAAAAATTAAAAACCAGAATTATTTTTATTACTTTACTTTGTCTATATTTATAATTTTATAAAATATTTGTGCAATTGTGCAAATGAAAATGCTGTGTACAAAAATAAAATATAAGTGCATATTTTTAGAGCATATTTATACTTTTTCAAGCGTGTTAAGTTACGGGCCCTACTTATGACCAAAACGTTGGTTCTCTGTTAATTTTTGGCCAGGCAAAAAAAATTTTCGTTCTGAAATATTAACCTAGTCCGTCCCTGTCTACTAATATTCAGTGCTGGTTCAATGAATTTTGATGACCGTTGTAGAATTTTATTATAGCTCGAGGTCCGTGTACGAATCAAAAACTTGAGGTCCCTAACGTTTTTGAGCATTTGACCTTTTGAGGTCCCATAATATATAATTCGAGGCTCGGGGCATTTTTAGGCGAAATAATTTCATATGTCCAAACAACCTGCACAGAATTTTCTTATCCATACACTATTCGTAATCGTTATATACTCGATATGTCGGGTCATTGATTTTACACCGTTATACACACCCGTACGAATATAAGCTACGGCGCACTTCGAAACACCCTCGCCTAATTCGGCTATTCGGTTATATAACGTGGCACGTGCCACGGTTTCTCTTGCTCAAGAAAAAGGCCCTGCGCATGCCACTAGACTATATTTTTGACTACATTTCCGATTTCAATGTATTCCTATTTGATCACGGTCAATTCATTATTATTTCAATTTATATACTGATTTCGGAACGTGAAATAATAAATACATTCCTCTAGCGACAAAAATATAAAAATACAATGGCACATTTAAAAAACACGATATTATTCAACGTATGAAAAACATATTCGAAAAATTGAATTAGATGTGTGATAACGGAATAGTTTATATGTATCCAAATTTGATCGGAATTGATTTGACTCAAGATAAATGATCATTCAGAGAAATCGTATTATATATAATACGCACACAAACATTTTTTTACCCGATCGATAGAAATTATTATAGTTGAACTCGCACTATCAAACAGGAATATGCCATATTACATAGCGTTGATGTATATGTATGTATTTAGTCATACTCGTATCTGTTCAGTAACTGAACTTCAGTTATATCATATTATTTACGTAGTTGAAATACTTGTTTACGGAGTGGAAAGTCGAACGTAGATGGTATTTTACTACTTAGTTGCTTTTATATGAAATATAGGTTTTTGTTATTCGATTGAAAATTTAATTCTTCGAAGGTATGGTAAAAATTAAAACAATTTATTCATATTTTAATAGTAGTACAAATGTAGTAAAAATATCTCTACGTAAAGTACACACCTACGTGAGTTATGTATTACTCGATAGATGATTATTATGGAGAATTTTTTTATCATAAAAATTTTTAAATAAATAATAATTAAAACAACAGGAAAAAAAATTGACGGGAAACATTCACGTATAATGAGACCTTCGATTACATTTGAGAAAATACTAAAGATATTGAATGATAAAGTAATGCTTAGTTTTACTTCATCACTGTAAATACATTTTGTGAATTCAAATGAAAAGTAAAACATATGACAATTTTGCCAATGACCTTTATATAACTAGATTATTAACTTATTTAATTATTTTCTAATGACTCTTTCAGTCTTTTTGCAATTTTTTCGTTAAATTCCTGTATTCTTACATCTATAATGGTTTAATAATTTACTACACGAATAATTTAATGATAACTGAACAAATAAATATAAAATAATTGTAAGTAAAATGTTAAATATTATATTTAATACAAATAAAACATTTAGTAAGTACAAAAACATTGCGTTTGTTATAACGCTAAACATATTTTTGAATAATTGCATTAATTAAATATTAATGTGCTATTTTTACTTGTATTTCTTTTAGGTTATACTCGTTTATTCTGAATTAGATAAAAATGCATCCATTATTTTTACGACTTTTGTACAACACTGATTTGTTTTATTTCTGTTTAAATTTCAAATTATTTTATCAATTTATTTGTACTTTACATTTTTCAAAATTTTTCTTGAGTTACATAATTGAAAAATTTAATTTGAAGACGTGTACATGCATATGTGTAGTAAAAAATTATGGATAAAAAGTTAGTTAAACGTATAGTAACCTTTTTATCAATAAAATATTACAATTCTGTTAAATGAATCAAAGCTCGATACGGATTTTTTAATACTCGTATAAACAAAAGAATAAAATACTTGAACATAAACATGATATTAATTATTAAATATTTATAATGTAGTTCACACGTTTTTTCGGCAATCAACGAGATGAATAAACGCCAAAACATAAATATTTTTCATTTTAAATGCTGCTTGAGTATAATTTGTCAACAGTTTTATAAAAATAAAAACATTTTACAGCTGTACTCTCAATCTGGCACAGTCCATCAGGCCGGTATGTTATTCATTAATAAATTATAATTCTGTAGTTTGGTCAATATATAATATTAATGATGGTCTCTTTATGTATTATTCGAATATTGTAAATGAGAATCGTCCGTGCAAATGAGTTACGAGTTTTACTAATGTTAGTTGCGAGTTTTATATGTTTACCATGTTGTTTCATCAAATTTGTCAAGTGAAAATAATACGCGGATACAAGTATCATGTTTACGGTTGATCTTAATGCATGACATACCGATTTCGACATTGACGATTATCGATTATTTAAATGAAAAAAACTAGCCTTCTAATGTGACATGGAAAAATTACATAATAACACATATTTTTTACTGGAGAAGCCAAACAATAACAGCAATAGTAAGTGTACAGGAATACAATATAGGTACCGTGTCTCTCGGTTATTATCATTCAGAATACTGGACTTTATTTTCTAATTCAATTAGAAACTTAAGTATATTGATTTGATATTTTACTAGGTGCTCATTACAGTTATAAAACGCATACCGACGTTCGAATACTCGCAGTTGTTGTTACGATAAAAGCGTACCATTATAGTATAAATCGTTCAGCAATCACGTCGCTTCCGAACTCATTTGCGTTTTCTAAAACCATTTTGGCTCTATAGGCAAAATGAAACTTTCCACGATGGTAAGTTCTGCAGGTGACACGAAGATTATAATTAGCATAATATATTATTATGTTTCGTCGGTTTGCCATCGACGTGTAATAACCATATATTTTCTAAGGATTTTTAATTTAATTTGTTATTTTTATTTTTGTTATGTTTTAGTTATTGGCAAAATCATCGCCTTCTCTCGTATGCCGTTTGATCACGTCATATGCGACGTTAAACATTCGAAGTTTGTCCACGTTACGACAGGCCAAAGTGAGATTTCAAATTGTTTAAGTGTTGTACAACGTACTGTAACAAAATGTATTATAATATGCTTACGTACAGTTTGTAGAAATATTGTATATTAATTACCGTCACCAACAATGAAATTAAAAAGTATATAAATTGTTCCAACAATCAGGTTACGAGCAATCATGATAAATAATTTGTTCAATACGAATAACTGTAACAATTATGCATATGTTATAGCGGTTAGATGTAACATGATTATTTCTGTTGGCTGTCGATTAACACGGTTGACAGACTGAGCGTTATGTTTTTTGGCGCTCCGGGAAAGAGACATTGTTGAACATATAAAGTGTTTGTCGTAAAATAAAGTAAAAAATAACTGCTACTTTTTGTTGATAGTTATCTATTTTAAAAATAAAATAACTTCGTAAAATAAAAAATAAAAAATTTAAATCATTAAAAATGAATTCAAAACATGAGTCAGGTAGTCTTTTTTGTTTAAAACCCGTTTGAGATTTTTATGATATATGTATGTAGATATGTATTTTTATGTATTTACTTTATACAAAAAATTATACCTATATAATTTAGTAATACGTATATTAAAGTCTGGTAATGAATGTATTTAACTATGATATTTTTTTCCATAATCAAACTTTTGGGGTAGTGAGTTTAAACTGTAAGTCTCATATAACGACTTTATATTATTTCTACAGATATATATTAGGTATTTAAGCTCAATATTTTTCTTATTGATATTTTAAGTTGGTTTTACATAAGTTGGTTATACTCGTACTGTATAGAACTGTGACTCGTGAACAATTTGTTACTGTTCAAAAATTATCATTTGATTAAAAATTTCACCTACCGGTACATAATACAGGTCATATTTTGAATATATTTCTAGGAAGTTTAAGAGACTCTTATAAAACAACTAAAATATCAAAAGAGCATTTTGAAAATTTGACTTTCTAAATATCGATCGATATTGTTTATTTTGTTGTAATTAAAAAAAATAATAGTAAGTTGACATTTTATAAACAAATATATTTATTGATGGTATATAGATTATGTGATATGATTTTTAAAATAAACTAAACAATTTCTTGGCGTAAAATAAAGCCATATAAAGTATAGTGTTTAACTAGTTATTTTGTTGCATAAAATGTGTAATTATTAATTTTAAAACAGCAAAATTTAAAATAAAATATAATTTCAAATATCAACTAAAACTGAAAAACGTGGCTGGATTGCCTTTTTTCAAAAGTAAACAAAATATTAATTAAAATATGGCCATAACAGTGATTAATGATAATTAATAAATTACTTATTTTGATGAAAAATTAATTTTGTGTTTTAACATTAACATTTGAAAATTAAATTTTTAATTAAATTATAATATTATAAAAAATATATAAATAATTTTATTGTGATTATAATAACGAAAAAATAAACGAATGGATTAAATATTTATTTAATATTGAAACAGATAGTTTTTTTATATTACATTTTTTGGAATTATGAGCTTATAGTTATTTACAACATAATTCTTCAAAAATCATTGAATTAAATTAAATGTAACATTGCGTTGAAAAATATGTTAGTACTATTTTATTATATATCAGTTGTTACTATATTTCTGTTGAAGCTTATCTTCCGAAAAACTACATTCTGCACACAGTGTATACTATTATAAGGTAATATTCCTTTTATATATTTCTGTACATGCATAACAATTATACTTAAAGTGAAGGTCGTATTTTTTTATTTTTTTTTTTTTTTATAGCAAATTTACATATGTGGTGTATTCCGTTGCTTAATAATTATTTCATTGATATTTTACTCGGCGACCAAAAAAAATTTTGATTTTCTAATGAAATTCACTTTTTATTTTATTCGTCGGTTGGCATTTCAAATATTGTATAACTATTTGGTTCTATACGAATTTTAACGATATGGTTTATTTAGTTTTTTATTTCAGAAATTGATTTACCGATTTCAACGTAAGCGAATTCGATTTTTCTGTGCGTAATATATTTTCGTTAAAATTATATAACACGTGATATTCAATATGTTCCAGTACATTGTGCACCGACCTTCGATTTTTCGTGATATTCATATTTGGTATGCTGGTGATTTATGATCGTACCTCAGTATCAAACACGTAATTACATATGCACATACGATTTTTCGCCCATATCACTTCGACCCTTCCATGACAACTTATCGAAGCGTTTAAAAACTGTGCAGCTCGGACTATTTATTTATTTCCAATTATTTTACGTTTGCTTTTGTGGATAATATTTAATGCGAAACGCATCCGTCTAAACATAGATCGTTCCTCGACTGAGATTTCGTTATAGCGCAACCAATACGCGCTCACGCACACACACGCATATATATATATATATACACCGAAAATAGATATCTGATATCTGCACCGGACGAATGCTTAAAAAAAAAAAACCCCGTTTTGTTGCGTAATGCAACGATATCCGATGTAAGGGTATACGTTTTCGCCCCTTACCGCACGGGACGAATCGCGTTTATTCGCAGAGCGCACCTAGTGCCTAGGTGGCATCCGAACAGGCAGGTCGTACGGTTTTCGGGCGTCATAAACGTAGGCAGTAATCCCGGGTAATCGTTTTCGGTTCGATATCGGCGCGCAAACACAGCGCCGTGTCGGTTAGCAATAAAAATGGCTCCGACATCAGCTTGCGCCGTCTGCAAACACCGGTTCACTTACGTCGACTGCCCGGTGAAATGCGACGGCTGCTCGGGGCGCGTCCACCGGACGTGTTCCAACCTGTCCGCGGAGGAGTTGAAGTGTTTGAGTTCGAAGAGCGTCGCGTTAAAGTTCTTTTGCGACCCGTGCACGGACGGCGGCACCGTTCAACCGGCTGACGTCAGACGGTTCGACGGTGCACAGCGATCGGTAAATATTTCCCAAACGCGAATCGCGACTGTATCCGGGACGCAGTGTATGTATGCTGCGTTGCGCGCCCAGAGGTGCAACTAGGAATTTTTACGCCCGGAGAAAATTATGTTAAGATTACGCCCTATCGCGTAGACCCATATAAACAAATACTCTTCTCGAGAATTGTTTTTCTAATAATCAATATACAACCGTACTCATTCGGTTTTATCCTATTAACAGTGTTTAACAAAGTTAAAAATATCAAATTAGTTGTTAATAATTACAAAAATTACACCCTCTAAAATTTTACGCCGGGGAATGAATCCCCGTCTTTCATTCCCTAGTTCCTCGCCTGTGCACGTTTACCGTACACCGCGGAAATCAAAGTCTGTATCGGAATTATTTGTATACGTTCGGGCGCACACCATACGGGTCAAGTGGATCATTCGACCCCCCCCCCCCCCCCCCCCCCCCCCCCCGGAAAAAATTAGGTGGTTTAAAATATTTACAATTTTCTAAATGTTATTTAAATTCCGAACACGTGAAACGTGATTGGACCTAGGGCTCATGCTTTAAGTGATGAGTTCCACTACCTTGAGCACCAAAATTACTTTTATTGGAGTTGCTTTGGGTAATGGGTGGGTGGTCGGTATTAATACAATATGCTCAACCCATGTCGGTAAGAATGAGTGTGCGCCACTGATTCGGGCAAATCTGTTCGTTTGGCAAATTAAAACGAACACACGAGACCGTCTTTAAATAAAAACATGTATCGCGCACGTCGTACTCATTATTGTACGTATACTTCGTCGAACGGTACTACTGATCGACGAAAAAGAAAAAAAACAAAGTTTCAAAGTATTCCGCTCTGTGGTCGCTTTAGTTGTAATGCGATAGATCAACTAGGTTGTAAACTGACCACGTGTTCCTCATTGCTTTTTATGCGAAGTATTTTTTTTTAATCGTTTAATCAATAATTTGTTTATTCGGTGTTGTGTTTTTTTAAAGTTTTTGTCGTATAAGTTAAAATAATCGTTTGATTATACCTTTTTTCTAAACTACATTTAGAAACAGCATTATTTATTCGTTAATTATTGAATTGTACACTTTTTCTGTAATGATATACGTTTCTTTTAGTTTCATACTCGTATTTTACTGCAGAATGTTTTTTGTAAATTATATCTAGTTTAGTATAATATTTTAATAATTGTTATCTACATTTTAATTACAAGTAATGAGATATTTTTCAAAATACGTGAGGTGTTTAAATTATTAATTATTTATTATGCTTGAAATACTATCTGAAATATTTTTTGCATCGATTAAATTAATAATGTAGTTTGAGAATTCATTAAAATTAGATTTTTTTGTGTAAGACAGTAGTTTTGTTAGAGGTAAATGTGTTACAAATGATAATGAAACGGTAGTTTTTATTTACTATTGTTTTCAGTTTTATATTATTGGACGTATATAACTTTTCGAGGTCATTCGATGTTTCTATACATTCGACCTAAAATTAGTTTCAAGTGTTTTATTATGTTTAACTTTTATCAAATATTTTTAGGATGTCGATTATAAATGATCAGTACACACACATATCATTAGTAAAGAATTTTACATTTGTTATTAAGGTTGATATTTTTTTTAAGTAACAACTGACGATTTAACTACACAGGTAAATGTATTTTTGTGTAGGTAATTAAAAAGGAAAATAATTTATCATTTTTTTTTTTTTTTACCGAAAAACAACAATATACTTTACACATACTTGATATTTTCAAATTATATTATTTAAATTTTGAAGCTGTATAGAAAAAATAAATAATCTTAAGGTTACGTCAATGTGAAAAATATGAATTATAATAAAAAAATTTCCTACACGGATATACGGATAATTTACGAACGGTACAAATAATTCGTTTTGAATTTCGAATCACGATGTTCACGATGTTCTATGTAAACCATTAATTAAATGAATAAATCATTGTGTTATGAGTCGTATAAACTCAGTGTCATGACTTCTAATGAATGTATTTTACTAAATATGGATCTTGTTGGTAATCAGTACTATTTTCACCTTCATCAATAATAATCTGTTTTTCTCTGACAATTGCGTGTACACATCATATATCATAGTGCATTTAAATGGATGGTCAGTGACAATATAAAGATTACCTACGAACGATAGTATTTATATTACAGTCCACAGATACATTATTGTATACAATAAAACATATATGCGTTGCGTTTCTAGCAATGTTTAGTGATATTTATACTAGTGACGCAACGATTGTTGTTCGTATACTCGCAGTAAAATTGAATGTATAATACGTATGGTTATGGTATTGATAAAAAAATCACTATTGGCTAATAAAAATGATATGCAAAATGTAATTTTATCAAATTTAATTCATAGCTGGAAGTTATTGTGCACACAAAAATACAAATTAATATGTATATCTATTGTATGTATTATTCGAATATTTCATAGATATTGGAGTGTTTGAATAATTGTTTTCATTTTAGATTCTGTGTAATCCACATTATTATTGCTACGCGTGCGCTATGAATAAGAATTGTACACTTAACGTGTTAGAATGGTTAGTGTGATGTTGTATTTTTACAGAATGAACCGCCGTACGAAGATAGTGGTCTACACAAAATAAATACAAATTCAAAAAACCCAATGGAAATTTTCAGTAAATGGTACAACGAGCACATGATAGCAAACGAATCCATGACTTCTGCCAAAGCGTTCAGCTTGGCAACCGTTTCGAAGTAATGACATAATTTTTAAATATTCTTAACGCTTTGACTTAGGGATTGGGAAAATATTAACATAATGTAACTGTTGCACAATTATTGTGCGCGCACTGTATGCATAAATAATTAATTTTATTCGTGTATCCAGAACCGGAAAAGTGTCTTGCCGTAGCTTAATACTACGACGTTTGGACGAAGACGGGTTTGTGATGATGACCGATGGAAGAAGTAGAAAATCAAACGATTTGGTAATATTAACACTGGACCTTATATTTTATTTTTTTGTAGTTTCGTTTAATCTAAAGGCAATGAAAAACTACAAATGAAACTCGAGAAACGGGTTTACAATCTCATAGTTCTTGAATGCGTTAATGATTGATAACTATATAGGCTTGCAAAAAATAAAGATGCTAGAGTGACGTTTTAATTGTTATGTGAAAAATCAATGATTATTAATTAATATTTTCATTCGTATTACGTGATTAAAGTATTGAGTTTCAACTAATTATTTTAGTGATAATTTTAGAAAATACATCACGTAAAATATAGCAACGAATTGAAAAAATTAGTACATGAAATTTATAGTAAATAAAAAAGCCTTTTTATAATTCGAAATAAACGTATTAAGGTGATTCGTGAACTTGCTCCGAGTGCATAAAATAAAATAAAATAAAGAACAATCACTGAACGGTATAATTTACAAAAAAAAAAAAAGAAACGGTTGCACTTTAATATTAATGTAGATCTTGTTTGATAATCATGTAAGTATAATATGTGTTCTTACAACGTTCAAACGTCTAGAATTGCATCGAAAATGATTGTTCGCTGTTTTCCCGTTTACGCGTATGTTAGGCGAAGTTTTAAACGTAAAACAGATTATCTGCATGGGGTTACCCGAACTACGGTTGCAATCGAAGCGAAAACATTACGTTATTGAGTACAATACCGTTTGGTTATTATTTTGGTTGAATGATTGTCTGCCGATCGTTTTGATCGTTCCGTTATTTTTGTGCATTTGTTTTCATGACGTGGACGTAGGCGGGAAATCCTCAGGCTTCGATGGTGTTCCTGTGGCTGAACAAAACGGACGATAACTTGCCCCAGACCAGGCAAGTACGTATCGAGGGCACTGTGAGCAAGCTGAATACGGACAACATGAAGGAGCTATATGACATCGAGCCGCTGTTCTGCAAGATCCGTGCGCAAATCTGTGAACAGGGAAAGGAGGTGGTGTGGGAGCAATTGAAACGCGATCACGATCAGCTGTTTGACAAAGTGATCAAGAACAACGTCCAGTTGCCTAAGCCCGACCACGTGTGAGTTTTTTATTCTTATTTTTTAGATTAAGAAAAAACATTTGAATAATTATTCCGAACTAATCCGTGCGCAAGCACTATGAGTGACGTTGAAATATAGACTGCCGATCAGGAGTGGACTGGGTATCGAAGGACCCGGGGGAGGAGGTCAACTGAATCTACGTTATATTTTAATTAATAAATATTTTCAGTTGATTGCGTTCAATTTATCCGAATTCAGATGTTTTAATAGCAAGTCATTGGTGTTTTACCATTATATTTTAATATTACATTTTGTGTACTGGTAATTGATATGGCACTATTGAGGGGCGAATGTAAGTTCCTACACGAGAGTAGTAGGTACAAAAAATACGTACGTTAATTCCTACACGATAGAAAAAGATACATATGTAAGTTCCTACACCGTAAAAACTAGGTAAAAAAAATAATATAACACAATGCCACGTATTTTCATTTTTTTTAGATGTATGATGTTTAAAAAATTTGAAATCATTTAAAACTAGCAGTTGTTTGTCTTTTTCACTCTACATGAATGATTCTCGCTCATTGTGACTGATATATACGGATATGTACGGACACACAGATGATTCGAACAATACTAACAATACTTTTAAGATAGATGTACATTTTACGGTGTATGGTTATAACAAATTATAAGATTATCAAACCAAAATCAAGTTCTGTATAATTTTATCCGTAATGAAAAATCGTAATAATAATATATTTTATCTTTCCTATGTCGAGTCGGGATACTATTATCAGCCTGTAGCTTGTTGTATTTTTCCGTTATTTCGTATACGTTTTTCAGATACTCTAATATAGTATTTGAATGTTTTAAAGTTTTTTTTGAAGATTTTTATACAAATATTTAATTTTTTCCGCCGTGCAGGAACTAATATACGTACCTGGTTTTAATCGTGTAGGAACTTACATATGTCCATATAGGAACTCATCATCAGCTTCTAAAGGCAGCGCCTTGTCGGTGTAACCATTCTTGTCTGTCCCATGCCATTTTCTTCGGTTGTTGGTAGGAGGAGCAACCCATGAGATGGTTCAGGTCTTCAAAGTAAGATTTTTTTGGACGTCCTCGTGATCGTTTGCCTGCTATTTTTCCTTCAAAAATGTTGGTGATGAAGTCATTGTGTCTCAGTAGGTATCCCACTAGTTAGGAACTACCGTATGTAATTGTTTACCTGATATTCTTGTATAGGAACTTACTATTCCCCTATTGAGGGCCCAGGAGGTGATCGTCCCATTACCTCCTTAACCAGTCCACCCCTGCTACCGACAGTGATATTTTGATCAATTTTATTTGCCGTTATCAATACATAAATCCCAGTTGAATTGATAAAAATCATAATCATCATGTATATGATTTTCTTTCCATTAAATTAATTGTTAATACTGTGTCGTAGCCATTTATATCAATTATATTTATCATACCTATACTTGAGTTTATTTTGTGGATACAGGAAAAACATTTTTTAATAATAATTGATTTTCTCAAAAATGTTAGCAGATAGGTTTTTTTTATAACGTTATACCGGAGGAATCGAATGAAAGGGTAGAAATGCGTACATCTCCATTTTTAAGATAATTGTTTTAGAAGAAACAAGTTTAATTTAAAAAATGTTTTATTAAAATTGTGCACTATCGAGTTTTTTTTATTATAATATATTTATTATATTTATCGAAAGAAAAAAGTCAAAAAATGCAATGTACATTTTAGAATTAACCATAAAGTGAATTTTTACGGATTTGTTTTTAGCATACAGTTTACACAAAAAAAGGTTAATTTCATAATGTTAAATATTCCAATAGTAATTGACTTTGAGGTATGTATATATCAAAAAATTACCCACTATTTGTCACTACTAATAAGTGTACATGGAACTATGGATCAAATAATTATATAGAATGTAAAATTATATTTAAAAATTATTAAATGTTGAACAGTTCACTGCAGTGCATTTTATAAGGAATTTTCACTGGGCGACAAAAAATGTTTTTCTCAAAATAGTCAATGTAATACCATTGTACGATTATAGAATTACACGTTTGTTTCACATTATTTCGCCCAATCTTTCAAAATATTGTCGACAGAGTATAATCACTGGGCAACATTTGTGTCGTCTAGTCAACTAGTTAAAAAATGCACTGGTTCACTGTGTAATCGGAAGTTTCAAAACTATTGGTAATATTTAGTTGAAGCATAACAGTATTAGTTATTATATGCATGTAAGTAACATGTGAGCCGTATTAATCCATTAAATTTACCTTAACTTAAGTAAATAGAAAACATAAGCTTTTAACCATTCAGATAATTTTTTTCTTAGATTGTTATACTTAATGTTATTCAAAGTTAAAGCTACTACCGAATTTATTTTAATGTTAAGGAGTCTCACAATGGCAGCTGCAGATTCAAGAATACTGATAGTCATCAGTAAAATATTTAACACATAAAGAATTTTCAATTACATATAATTAGAGAATGTCAATCATTACATTAATGTTGTTTTTATTTTTGTATAGATATGGTTTATAATTGTTTACGTTATATTTATATATAGAAAAATGAAAAACACATTGCGTCACGGTTGATGTGTTAACATTGTGCTTACTATGTATATATTTTTTTTTTTTTAAGGATCAATTGCCGACAAAATAAAGTCAAGGATTTTAAAATAATTTTTAGATGGAACTTAATAGGAAACCACCTATTGATTTAATTAAAGTGTACTTGTACTCACGAGTAGCATTTAATAAAATCGGGTCGAGACGACGTTAAAACGAAAGGGCTAGTCGCTCGTAAATTGTTGACGACGTCTAAACAATATCCTCCCCTCTTAAACAAAATATACATGTATAGAAATCGATTGTTTTGTCATTTGACGGCTCTGGAATTTCGTATCGTAAAACGTCGACCATAACTAAGCAATAATTCCGACTCGAGTGTTAACGGCCTATAAGGTTTTATTTTTATTCTTACCCGTGTACGCGTGTATGTCGAGAAAGTCGTACACGTTTTGCGCGAAAATATTGATATTCATCGTATAAATCAATGACTGAGATCATAAAAATGGTGATTTATACGTTTCATTGTATAAATACTGACTATGGTTTATTCAATACGTATAATGTTAAGCAACAGTTTTCGTTCGATCATTCTTCCTAGAATTTAAAATTATTACATTATACAGACGACTATAATACATTGTTGACATATTATGTTATATTAAAACGTATTATGAACAATTATAAATATAAATTGCATAGAAAATGTTCTTAAACTTATTGAAAGTATAATGAGTATGATTATAATAAAGAATAAAAAAATAATTGTTGAGTGATTTTATTTTTATTTTTATTTAAATCAAATACAAATATTGATAAACGCTATAATTTGTATACTTTTGTTTTGGTTTCAGCGTTGCTTACAAACTCGTGCCAAACGTTATTGAATTTTACGAAGCAATTGGCCAGAAAATCGGTGACAGATTGCTGTTCACCAAAGAAGGTATTTCGTGGCAATCAAGACATATAGCAGCATAATATGATAACACGTTAATTACGCATAATATTAAATACATTGTATGAGTAATGAGTGAACCACGCACCATGTTTGATTAATTTTGTACACTAAACCAATAAGCGGAATTTATATACATTCGAAATATACAATTTTTCTACTCCAAAATGTTGTTCGCTTTCTTATTACGTATTCAGTAAAACCCATTTTAAAATGAATAACAATATTTTATCATTATTCGCATTTTGACAGTGGCATATTTACAGGTAGAAGCGATCAAATCCTTGGGCAATTTAGTTTTATCATACCAACTTTATTTGATCACGGTATTTTAGAAATATTTTTTTTAACTGTTCATTTATTTTGTTACTTTTCAGTGCTTAAAAGTGTGTCACATAGCAACCGACATCTTATATCTATATCAAATAATATATATCAATTTGATTCTTAGAAATAGGTATATTTTCGAATTCTTATAATTGATGTCAAAATTATGTATTTTGTGTACTGTAATATTTTACAAGTGTACATTTAAATTATAATGCATTTATGTTTCTCTTTTATTTAGTGAAGTTTACAGAATAAAATCATGAACGCAGTGTGAATGCACGTAGGTTTGTATATAAATTAAGAAAACACTTGAAATACTTGAAGTTAAAATATTTACAAGTAATTTAATTATAAATTAATAATCATTTAAAATTTATGATTTATTTATTTGTATATTGTTAGTTTTTATAGAATTAAAATTGTAAGGTTAAATGTTGTGAAACTATACGAATATACATAATAATTAATTTAATACTAATCAAATATTAATACATTATACGCAACTAAGAAAACAAAAGTATTTACATTTCTATTGCTAAATGATGCCATTAAAAATACTCGTATATCAAGTAAAAATTATTAAAATATATTATACTTGTTAATTTATTAAAAATTTGAGGAAACTAATGAAGCTCAGGGAATTATTTTTCTATTGATTCTTATTAAAACAAAGAAATTTTTTCTCCAAATCGTACCATATAATACGCGACTTAGCTAAGTGCGTATTTTGATTATTTTATTGTATATTATACTAATAATAATAATAATTGTGGCTGTAAATAGATAGTAAACTTATTTATGAAAATAATGAACAATTTATGATAGAAGTAATGACAGTCGTAAATATGAATTAAACTATATTTTTAAAAAAATATATGTTACTCAGCTTTTTCCTTTAATGAAATTTATTTATATATATATATATAGACATTGTATATGTATCAAAAAAAACATCTGCTATACAGAGCCACATCATCGCTATTCAAAACAATGGCATTTTTCCCACACTCAAAAAACATTATATTTTTTTATTGTATTATAATTTTAAAAATAAATGTAATTATAAAATATAAATTTTTAAATTTAAATAGATATTTTTTCAAGGGAAATTTATAAACTCCGTTTCCAGAATAATAGCAACATAACCAATTAATTTGTTTTTTGTGAGTTTGCCAAAAGCACCGGAGTAACCTTACACTATGTTTATTCATTTCATAAGTCTAAAATAGGTAAACTCAATATTTTTTTTTACTGTTTTCCAGTTCCAAATATGCAAATTTATTTGCATTGGCTATTTTCAAGCACGCATTTAAGCTTATAAATTACATTATTATCATATACTTATAATAAATTGAAAATAGCTCTGGGTATTGCAGTTATATTGCCAGAAGCGTTTATGTCAACATATAAATGTAACAAGTTTTCATTTAAAAAAGCAATAACAAGTACTTAAAATTAACACCTGAAAACTAAAAATACAATAGTTATGCACATTGTAAGAATTATTTTAGTGTTGTCGTCCAACGTATAACAAGCTTATAATTATTTGTATTCTATTTTTGAATAATGTGTTGATTTTTTGTTAAAAAATCGAAACTGAATAATTTGAATTAGCATAACTGGGACACGGAACACGATTACTATTTATTTTTAAATCATATTCTTACACCTAGAATTTTTTTTTATGTACGAGGAGTGGAGTTTAACTCGAGTAAGAAAATGGCGTGAAGGCTAATGCAGTGTTAAGTGTTGAGTGTTAATCCGGCTTTGGAACTCGGAGAATCTTCGTGGACACTTGACATTAGTGCATCATACTATAAATTATATTATGTATATTATAAAAAGCATATGTACGCTGAAACTAACGTTTTTCATTGATAGAAGCAAGAATGTACACAGTTTCGTGGTACGGCGTTTAGCGACTACGCGATATAATGGAAATAGTCGAATGACAAAATTATAAAGGCGGAATAACAGTTACGTCTCTATAATGTGTGGTGAGGTATTAATAATAATGAGATATTAGGTAAAAGACTTGTACAATGTATATAATTTTTATTAGTTAGTGCCAGTACGTCTTTATCTGACTGCTGTTAATAAATTATAGTTTTGATTTACGAATAAGAAAGTATAGAATAAATCACCGATTTTCGTAGTACGATAATTAATCATTGACTCGGAAGTTGAGGAATTTTCATGTTGTTTCTTTTTTTACAATGCTTCCGATTTATAACCAACTAAGTTGTTAATGTTTCTATCATAAGACTTGTTTGAAAAAAAAAAAAAACATTTAATTACTAATAATTATGGACAATTTGTATATTTTACAAAAAAAAAAACGCTAAATTCTATCAGCAAAATATAATTTTCAAAATATAATTTTCTTATGCCGTCCTGATAAAACCATCTTATCAACTACTATAACTTTATAACTATAACTATAATTACTATAACTCGTAAATAACGATAATATTAGTAATTTATTATGTTCACATATTTCATATAATTATATTGTTAACGATTACTACACCACGTAATTACCATAATACATAATATGTATAATATAAAATATATTAAATTAAATATTATTAAATGTGATATTAAATTTTTAAAAACGTACCTACTAAAAGTTTTAAATAAAAATAATAAAGTATAAATTGTAGATATTTTTTTCAATGGCTATGACAACGAATTTGCAGCATAGAATGTTTGACGTTAAAAGAAGACACAGGTCTTCTTTTAACGTCAAACATTCTTTGAGTAAGTACATATAAAAATATTTTAACGTACCAATATGATACCAGAACATAGGGAATAGCATAATGTTGTCAATTGTTTTCAAAATTGGTCTTAATTAAAAATACGTTATAAATTTAATTTAGTTTAATAAATAATATGTTACCTAAGTTTTTTTTAAGCTGTATTATTTTTTATTTTATACTTATTTGTATCAGTTTTTTGTATTACGTAGGTACTTTATTCTTTTGCCATTTTTCTTTTCTATAAAGATATATTTTTCTTGAATATATTAGTATAAAAGTATATTTTTAGCATATTTCATTATGATGTTTAAAGAATATTAGAAGAATATTTTTAACTTTTTTAGGGAATATTAGCATCTTATATTGACTATTTAAAGAGAATATTATTCTGACCTCTAGTTTCGAGTATATTACTGATCGTCCTATTTAAGTTACTACTCAAATTAGCCAATAATGTGCAAGCCATGTTGGTCTTAAAATATACTCACCGGTCGTGTGAAGAAAATCACGGTACCTATTTTATATTATTTTTATTATACGTCAACTCGCATGCGGAGTTGCGGTGTTGAAAAAGAAATGTATGCGGGTTTAAGGTGTTGCGTGTATGTCCGTAACAAAGGTGATATTTTATAAAATGGCCACGTTACGTGCGGAGTTATGGAGTTCCTAACTTTATATTATCATATAGATAATTTAAAACACAGCGTATAATTTCTGAGCACGATGAAAATTGTTTATAGAATATTCTTTTACTATCAACAATTGCATTTTAAATTATTATTCATAGGTAATTGTCTAAATTTGAAAACCACAGGGATATCACGAGGTCTAAATCACTATCATAGTAATTCTATAAGACAAAGACCATATCATTTTGACCATATTGTGGTGAAACGTTTGGATTATGTCATTCAACGAATCTTATTATTAAATTTATAACAATGAATATTATCAAACATAAAGGTAATTCAAAAATCGAGGTAGATAGAACAATCTTTAAGGTCTTTTTAGAGAAATTGTTTTTATTTTTAATTATTCGAGATATTTCAAAATTGAAAATACTATTATTAATTATTATAATTATTATTTATGTTAAATTACTGACGAAAATATTTTAAATACTTGGTTGACATTTTTAAAATGAATGCTTAATTAAGAAGATTTGAATACAGTCATTTTAAAATAAACTGTATTGACGTATTGTGTAAATGCATAATTTATGTCAATAATATTTTCAGTTTTGCTATACGATTGTCCACATGGCTTTTTAAGACGGTTTTCATTATACGATGACAGAAAAAAGCTGTTTCCGTCTTATAGTAGCTTATATCGTTATTATATTTACATTATATTTTATATTAATAAATTAAATACTATGACGATACGTATTTTTTTAACGTACGACGAGAAACCGTTTAAGGCAATGTTAGCAAAAAATTATTCATTGCGTCATTCCGTGAAAAACACAATAATATCTCAATAATTATATACACAATGCACGTGTAATATATTGACAATGTATTTTTGTGCTAAATTTTGGGACAGATTAGATTCATGTTAATATTAACGATTTACTCCTAGATCGTAAGTTGAAGCATAAACTTGAAGATTATCTGCGCGGTGCGATCGTAATTAAGGTGTGCGGTAAATCGAGAAAAGATCGGTAAACGTTACCATCGGTCGCAAAATATGAATCCGTGTAAAAGTAATCATAAATCCTGAGCGTTCAGGAACGGCAATTAATAACACTAGACACGTATACTGCTTGTAACCGTAGTATAAAAGATAACGTCGAAAAGTGATGGAAAAGATGAAATATTATTTTACAATTTGGCCTTTAGGGATCTATAGTGTTGCTCTAGATCGGAAGCTTAAGTGGCAATAACGCATAGACACTATGAATATGGTGTAATAAAATCTAAAAAAGAGGATTTTAAAACTTAACACCTCTATCATCAAATAAATTACAACTCCATTGAGATAATTGGCCAATGTGAATAGTTTTCTATCCATTTTTCCCGTAAGCTATGTCATCTTTATAAATTGTTTATTTATCTAATTACTATACTATTTAGGTTAATATTATAATATTATAAATTATATTAATTAATATTAATTATATATTATTAATAGTATAGTAATTAGATATTTTAATTATTAAATGATAATTATCAGTTGATAATTGAAACTATTTTAGATTATATTTTCATTCCAACGTTAACAAAGAGACAAAATATGCATTAGGTCGAACCATAAAATATTAATGAATCATCAAATCACAAAAAATCATAAATATGAGTATTAGTCCGTAATTAAAAAAAAAAAAATAAATAAATAATAGGATTCCATGTATCTAACATTATCGTTATGGGCGATCAAAAAAGCGTTCTATTCAGGTACCTGTGTACCTGTATTTAATGTATGGTTCATATTTAATAGGTACGAGTCAGTCATTGTTCCATTCCCCTACGGTCGATAACGATAATGAAATAAAACAATATCTTGTATCTTTAAATTGTACCAACTACAATATACAACTAATTAGTAATTTTTAACGTAGGTGATTATTTCGATTAAACAGTCGAGAGCACCAGTGAACTTTTCGGATAAAGGTTAAGTGGGACGATTCTTAAGTGCTGCGATTACACCCGATTCTAGGACTAAGTTCAAATGTAGATCGTTTTTAGCCACTGTTCACACGAATTACAGATTTTACGCGCGCATTTATAAACTAGTCAGTCGAATTCTGTATTCCGTTGAAGATGGACGTCGCAGAATCTATATGCTTATGGGTTTTGTACAGAAGAAGGCACCGTTGCAGGCATAGAGATAGAAAATATTGGGTTCATTACAAAAAAAAGTATTGGGGAGCAAGTAAGTCATGTCTAACGCGCGTGGACGGGGTTGTTCGCGGTACCGTTGCGTCGAACGCGCGTCCTCCCTCCCGCAACGCGCGTTATCACGTGTACAGTTAACGGCGCTTCATAGCAATCGAAAACGCGCGTTTAACGTCTTCCGCGCGAACTTAGCCTGAAAATCAACGAACGAACAAACACGCGTTTGACGCGCGTCAAAACTGACGGCGGCGGTTGGATCACGCGATTGGCCGCGCCTACGTTCCGCTCTAGCGCCGCGCGCAATTACGACGGAATAATATCGTCGTTGTCGTACGCGCGTACCGTCGTCAGCTGACCGTTCGAGGCGTTGCGAAAGTCCGTCGGACGGGCCTGTCGGTCGAGCGGCAGTGGAGAATAGCGAACGTGACCTTTTTTCGCGTTTTTCGATTCGGCAACGGTACGTCGATAAACGGATGTCCGCCGTTGCGGCCCGTCCACGTAACACGCGTGGGCGAATCCAGGGGGGAGGGAGGGCACTAAGGGCGAGTGCCACCGTCGCTGGAAAAATACAACATTACAATTAAAGTATGGTTAGAAGAACTAAATAATAGATTATGAATGTAAACGTTGACAGTTTTAGTACGATTTCGTCGCATTATTTTGCAGGGGGGAGGGGAGTAAATTTACCCCGAAACAGCCCTACACACGCCTATGATCAGTTATATTATTCTCCTATTAAGTGCTGGGATCGTAAATAGATGTTGGATCTGCCTTTGATGATTCACCTAAACGCGTGGTGCATAAGATCCAAACCTAGCACTTGATATACTTGTGCAACAAACACGTTACAACTTTATACGGTCTAAATATAATATATATTATTATTGTTAAAAAAATATTTCGTCGATTGGTAGGTATATTTTTTTGTACACCAGTCACTCTAGTTTTGTTTGCTATGAATAATAACGTTTATTAAGTTTTTAAGTTTATTTTTTTTTTACAATAAGTGATTTTGTTCATTATTTTACAAGGCAAAGACACTCCTTTAATGGAATGCATAATGTATAGTATTTAATAGTTACCGGTCAGTTATTTATATTTACTATTATTTTATATTTTAATTTTTTTTTATGTGAATATTAATAAGTCTCGTGATCAATTTCGTTTAAGACGACGTGGGTCGATAGGGAGGGTGAAGAAGGAGAAATTAGAGATATTTAGAAGGTTAGTGGTATTTTTGTGAAATTTTTTTATAGTGGCTGAAATCTAAAGAGATGAGTGTTGGAATTTTTAATTCGTTGTGGAGTGCAAGATTACTTATGTACTAGAAAGAATTTGTTTGAAGTCGGAGAGTTATAGATTGGAGTTAAGTTTTTAAGTTAAAAAATATTCAAATATATATTATTCTTATAATTGTTTTATAACATAATAAAATATTTATTTATTTTTTGTAAGCGGGTTACCCTTTGGTAATTAAAGTACAATAGAATCTAAATATAACTAAATATCAGAATTATAACTATAAAATAAAAATAAGGAAAAAGCATTATTGATGGAAAGAGAAAAAGAAATAAAAAAAACAAAGTGATATTATGTGATTTATACACCCTTGTATTCCAAATAATAAACCAAATTGTATATAATTATCATAAGTTTCATTACATTATATATACAAGTGATGGAAAAGTTTGGAGTGGAAGTATTTCTAAAAAACATTTATTGTTTCAAGAAGTCAAATATAAATAACAGCTTGGTAAGTTAATAATAATTATGCATAGGTTCATGTATGTATTGTGGTATCAAAATCAATTAAGAATCAAATGAATGACCAGGAGCTTTGGACCATTCAATGTTTTCAATTTGTTGTCTTTGTTTATTTTAAATTCCGGAGTTTCATAACAATCTACAAATTTTCTTTTGCTGTGTTTTCATAGGATTAATTCATTCACTGATTATCTCAGAACTGAAACATAATGACCATTTTGACGAGAAATAAATATTTGTATATTTTATAATACAAAATAAACACCTACATGTGAAGAAAGCCATTGTCATTATTCATTTTTCGTTACGAATTCGAAAACTTTTTTATACTCGTCGTAATAATATTTTTGCCCACAACCGTATGCCAGAGTGAGCTGTTGACCTCCTTCCTGAAACACCCCTTAAATATAATGATGTAAAAAATGTAATATAAAATATAAAATGTAAAAATACGTACATGGTCATATGGTAGACACTTAAATTAGCATAAAAAAATCTTTAGAAATATTTAAGTAAAGCATGACGGCTATGGCATGTGTAGGGAAGTAAAAAATATAACGTTGTTAAATGTATGTGCCGTTGCCATAAGATGGTCTAAGTACTATACAGTGTATAGTATACACGTTTCATAAATGTAACATACTTAGCACATTCAATAGGCCTGAGAGGACCTAATATTCCCAGTGGTTCTTTCTGAAGAAAATAAATGTTCACAAGTGGTCGAAGGTTAAACTTATTGAAACAGTTAGTGTGACGTATAGCAATTAATGAAGGTTGTGGTATATGTTTTCGTTGATTATATTATGTTTTTAAAAATCTAGAAATCATATATAATAATATTTTATAAATTAATACTTTTATTCCACCGGTGGCGTAAAAAAAAGGAATCAAATAAACGAATTTCATATAAAGTAGGTACCTAATAAAATAAAATATAAAATATAATTAAATTGATAACTCTATTATGCACATATTGTGATACCAGTCTTATGCCCTTTGATAATACGTAAAATCATCATTGGTGTAAATTATTAATTTTTTCTTGTCACAAATAAAGACAAATTTTCTTAATTCAATGTAATATATTTACATTAATTAGTTACTTCCATTAGTTCTAAAATATAAATTCGTATTTTCATTATTAAATAAAACAAATTTTACAGTAATTATTAGTGATGATAAAATTAACAAATTCATACAAATTAAGCAAACTCAGCGAGGTGAGAGTCATTAGACTACGGTTAGGTATCGACGTACACGTCAACCGGTGGGTAGTAACTCGAGCAAAAGAAATTCGAACATTTACGGTTAAGGTGGGAACGTAGAAGGGTGAGAAGCACTGACAGCGGCGCCAAACTCTGAAAATAGTTGTATCTTAAAATATAATGAAAATTCAACGGTCACAATACTGAAATTTGGTCTTCAACCATAACAATAAATAAATTATGGACGGAATCTAAACAATTTAATATTATTACTTTGAGAGGCAAATCAATATAATATTATATGAATAGGTACATGATGTAAACAGATATGTAATTACATTTGAAAAGAGATTTCACCAACATGAGTATATTCATAGTAATTAGTAGTACATAGTAGTCTATTGTAGTGGCAGTAAGACCTAGATCGTCGGTCATGGATATTGTATAGATTATTTGGCGTCGTATGTAGCAGTAATGTTATTTAAATAGATGTGTTATTAATAGTTAATTAAGCATTTGAAACGGTCGTGGCAATGACCAATTTTATTTACAGTACTTAGTAATAAACGGATGACTAGCGTAAATTTGTAGAATAGGATGAAACTATGTTAAAACACCAAGAGCAACGGTATCAAATAAAATAAAATTATGTAGCACAGTATAGTGGAAAATTTAATCGAACAGAAAAATTATAATTTTTTTTTTGTAAATACTGGACCAGTCGCAATAATGAGAAAATCGCATATTATATTATTCTTCAATCCAATTTCCATTCGTGAACCAAGCGCTCTAGACCAGTGGTCTTCAATCATTTTCGACCTGCGATCCACTTTTCTTACCAAACATTTTTCGCGACTTATGTAAATTTCGATAGCCATGAAAACCAAATAAAAAAGTCAAAATTGTATGCCATTTTAGAAGTGCTTTTATAACTGAATAAATCAAAATTTATATTTTTTAGGTATTAAAGAAATATTTAATTTTTAATACATGTAATGATACAAAAAAAAAAAAAAAATGCATGTAATAATACCGAAAAATGTATATGTTTTGATACACAAAAGAAATGAGTGCGATATTTGTCCCGGACTGTTTTCACACGAAATACCTCCACCTCAGCTCAATTTAACACAATGCAGTCTATAGATATATGAAATGTAAATGAGATTTATAAATGAAGTCGGGCTATCACTTAATTTGATTGTTCATTCATTTTTTTTTTTTATTTGAAAATTGAGGCTTTAACAGCAAACATTATTAGCTATTAGATGTTATATATTTGATATGTTAGGTGGTAGATTTAAAATTACAATATTACATATGAAATATTATATAGGTGAAGTTAGATGTAAATTAAGATTTACTAATGTAATATTTGTGATACCTATTTTGTGACTATTATGTGACTATTTTCAAAGATTGTTTTTCGCTAAGTACTTTTACTATGTTGGATGGCATGTTCAGGTCGGTGCGTGTTGAGGTAAATTGTGTACACTCCTCCACTATTTATAAATATGAATTTTTTTTTAAATTTTAAACAGAAAATTTATCGCGACCCAATCTTAAAGCTTACGTGATCCAAATTGGGTCGCGACCCACTGGTTGAAGACCACTGATCTAGACAAACGTCTCTATATCTAAAACTACGTATAATAAGGTTATTTACGACTATTTGTTGACAAAGGACGTGCGGTGTTTTTTTTTTTGTAAGGTATTTAACTTTTTTATGATAAGGTACTTTTCCTAGAAACTGTGTAGAATACATAAAATGGCCATAACTCGTTTATACTAGGGTCCCTCAGTGGTGAAGACATTATATTGGATTAAATTTATTGCACCTTGAAAATTTTGTGGTGGATCGGTTGACCATACAGGGCTTAATAATAATATATTCAATACCCTAGACTACCTACATCATCGGAGTGTTATTATTATTACTTTATTAACTAATAAAGTACATAGGAATTAAGAATACCTGTACAAATACAGGTATATTTTGTAAGTATAAAATGTTATGTTTTAATGTATTATATAAACCTGTCAATGGTGGTGGGGGAGCGGTACCCTGGAAAAATATTGGATCCTTACCAAAAAATAGGTCACCTCGTCATTGGGGCCTCTTAATATCGGTGTAAATACGATTTTAAAAGTACAATTTGTGTCTTCGACTATAATATTTTCTGAAATATTTTTAATAAAAGTAATACTATTAGCTAGCGACAATAAATTATACATTACAATACATACAATATACACAAATACAATTGTACATAATACAAATTGGTATCGTGAGCCAAACATTTTTAGAGGACTAAAGAGATAATGAAATTGAAGAATAAATAACATTTAATTTAAGAAAAGTATATATTTATTTTTTAATTTTTATAATTCAAAATTAGTCTTATTGAGATACGATTAAGTTAGTTAACGATAAGTTTGGAATTATTGTTCGTATTTTTAAATTTCTTGATAGTTTGCATAAAACCTTATTGTTCCAATCAACAACGCGTCGCATAAGTTAGTTCTATACTTATAATCTACGTTTTTAGTTTAACGAAACTTTACGAGCTAAACGTTGAAATTATTTCACGAGCACAACTGTTCAGATTTGGAATAATGTTGAATACAAAGTATCGGTAAACCTGGCCCGTAGGTTGGAGACCTATAAGATATTATCACAGGTTAATGCAAACCCGAACTCTGTGCCGAAGAGTAAGGCAACTGTTCGTGATTCGTTCGGGTGATTTCGGCGCCGGGTTCGCGTTGTGGGCACATCGCGCGGGTTAGCGGCACCGAGCATTTAACCGGGTAAATGATGTACCCCGTTTGCCGGAGTGCGGACGGGTGAACACGCGAAAGCGTGAGGTACGATAATCGAAATACGGATGGACGTGCTCCGTTGACGGACACGCGCGTTGCGAGCCGTACGAGAACGGGGCAGCAGCCGGTAAACGTGGGCGAACGAAATAATATTATGCTCGTCCGTAAGCGCGGCGGCGGAGTGACGGGCTCTTCCGACGAACGGCCTCCGCCGTCCGGGGCCATGTGTTCTATTTTTGGGCGCGCAAAGCCGTTTTCGTCGTCAACGTCCGACAGATGTTATCCGTTTCCGCAACACATCACCGTACAATACCGTTCGGCGCGCGCTTGCGTCATTCGGCCCCGCCAACATCGTATTAACGATGACGATGACGATGATGATGATGATGATGATGATGATGAATGCACAGCGGCTGCGGGACGACGGACCGTTTAGTGGGAGGTGGAACGGGGTGGAGCTCACCGTCTTCGGTGATAATACGCGTCCGCCGCGTACACGGTCGTTTTGGTCGCGGCCGAGATCCGGTCCGCGCGCTAGGAGGGGTACAGGGACGTCGCAGCCGTAATCGTCTCTCGCGTCCGTCCGCACGTCCGCCGCCGCCGCCGCCGCCGCCGTCGTCGTCGTCGTCGCGTTCGTTATCATGCCGTTCGACGCCACTCGTCGATACTGTTGTTGTTACCATTATCATTAATCGTTTTATTGTTAGTACACCGTTGTTATTGTTGCTCTACTCCGCTGCCGCTTGCGGGTGTCGCGACGGTTGCCCGCGACGGATTCCCGATCGATTCGTCATCGACGTTTAAACTTTTCGCCGTAGAACGTCGAACGGACGCTGTACACACGCGCACACGTACGTGACACGCATACGCTCGCTCGATCGCGCGCGCACACACACATACACACGCGTACGGTGCCAACGCGTCGCGTACCGCTGTCGCACATCTCATCGTCGCACATCCCATCGTCGTCGGCGGATACAAACGGTAAGTCGCGCATGTTAACCGTCGAAAATTCATAGCGAACATTCGCTCCCACCCGCCCGTCACAACCGCGTTCTCATCTCGCCATCAAGTTGTCGGCGTTGAACCGCACGAGTACCTAGACGCTAATCGCGGGATTACGGTTTTCAGATGGCTACGTTGTCGCTGAGGATCTCCATAGTCGAGCGAGATGTCACCAAGACGATGCAATTCGATCCGACCATATCCGTGTACAACGCGTGCCAGCTGATCAGAGAAAAAATATCCGAAGCCAACTTAGATCAACGTAAGTCTAACTGTTTTTTACTAACCCTGTTCAACGTCACGACATATCTCATCGCACTGCTACTCGTCCGTGTCGATAGGTCTACGAGTTAATCGATGAAGACATGGCATTTCGGTGCAAAGCATCTACTCATCTAAAGAGTATATTTATGTTTATTTCATGAGTAGGGTCCGGATTTAAATGTACTTAAAACCATACAAATATGCTCTAAAAAATAGCCATAAATGTCCTTAAAAAATACATTTTACCACAAAAATGAACTTAAAAATGAAATATTTTTTTTTGTTTTGGGCATTATTTAACACACTATTTAATACATTAAAATCACATTCACATGTAATACAAACCAAGTCTGCGAGGTAATACGAACTAAAGTTGTTTTGTTATTTGACCGAATACTGGTGACTTTCCATAGTCAATAATAAATTAAGATAAGATAAAAACTGAATCGAAAAATAAAGATTGCCATTGTGTATGGAAAAACCTGATATACCTACTTAAATATCTAGAAAATAATTTTTCTTTTGAATAGGCTAAATTTGTTTAGTATATCGAACAAATATGCATTAAAAACCTACAAAATGACCCAATAATACTAAAAATGAAAAATAAAGTTTGTAGTTTTGAAACCCTTGTTACATGAAACGAATAATGTTCTTAGAAAGCATTGTGTATGATCAACTAAAAAAATATGCACTTTACATTGAAATCCGGGTCTTACTCATAAGTTATTTTGTTATTCGTGTATTACTGTTACTATTACTTTCTTGCTGATATCTCGACAGTTGAAAATCATCAATGTTTATTGATGGGATAAAAACTATAATTCAGTATATTATTTCTGACTGATATGATTATGCTTATCAATGATTAGTAAATAAGAATTTATTTATAATAACTTACTTTTTTTTTTTGGAAAACTAAAAATGTATTCAGCGTTAAAAAGGGAATTTTACTATAACAAATGTTAATAATTGGGTTACATTAAAAATAATGTTTTATATGGAGTTGTTAAATTTGGAAAATTGCAATAAGTCTAAAAAGTACTCAAATTCTAGTTTTATTTATAATATTTAGTTTTTAACAAATTTGTTTTGAGGTCATGTAAAAATTAGTATAGAGTAATGCTTATGACAATGTACAATTTATATATCTATAAAGTAATGCACATTCTTATATAGTTAAATTATTTATTTAGATTTATAACATTTTTATGTTATAATTCACTTATCTATTGCTAATGAAACATTTTATGTTAAAAGTACATGATATTCAATAAAAATTAATTATTTTGACAAATAGAAAAAAATATTTTTTTATATTTTTTGTTGTGTTATAAAAAATTAAAATATTTAATTACAAAGTCATATTTTATTTTTGCATTTTTTTACGGTTTATTTTAGCCAAAGATTATGGATTGTTTCTCGCTGATGAAGATATCAAAAAAGGAGTTTGGTTAGAGCCTGGACGTAACTTGGAATATTATATCCTGAGAAATGGGGTTAGTCATGTTTTTTTTATGTATAATTAAATTTTACCGATTTTATTTTATACACAAATTAATACTGTAATAAATGGTCATAATAGGCCTTGTATTATTTAATATTAAATATTCTTCTATATATAGGTATATCTTATGTATCTATATTATAATTTATTTTTCTGATTTTTAATTTTAATTATTTTCAAATATAATTTTTTATAAATACTTTTATTCATTAATATCAATGACTAAAATATTAAATACTTTTAACACTATTTATGTAAAAAAATTTTATCAAGTATTTTTATTATTATTATCTTAGAAATGGTTATTATTTATATACAGTGTGATCATGATTTCATGTATCTCTAAATATCTCAGTTGGATGACCTTATATTGAAATTAATATTATGGAGGGCTTTGGGAGTATTAAAATACATATTTTTTTTACTAACAATTTTCGAATTTTTAACCTTTACGTTATCTTTACTTTTAACTTTTACCCTTATAGTACATACATGCGCAATACAACTTACTTTTTTTAAACAACAACCCTAATTTTTTTCTATATATTCAGATGGATTATTTTTTTCAAAAAATTTTATATAATAAGTTTTTTCCTTTTTTAAAAATCGACCAATTAAGAATAAGTCAAAATTGAAGTTCTGCATAGTTGGTTTTCAACAAAATTTTTTTCTAAAGAACTAATTTATTAAAAATAGTCTCAAATAATTGAACTTTAACTTTAAATTTTATTAATTTTTTTTTAACATCAATGTTCTATTGTTATATAATTAAAATTATACCTTTCTCTACATTATAAAAATGAATTATTTAAATCATATGTTTGCTATTTTATTTCTAATTTATATTCTTGTCTATTTAAAATACACTTTTTAAAATGTTTCAGTCATATATTATTACTCATGGGATATGAATAAATATCATATTTCATAAATAAATATGATACTGAATAAATATATCTCTACATTAGGTATTATTTTAACTGTACCAAACTTTTTATTGAATCATTATTGTCCTCTGATCAGCTTTTAGTTAATATTAATTGGAAAATAACTTATAAATTAAACAAAATTTAATAAGTGGTAATCATAAAATAATATTTTGTTTGTATAGGTAAAAATTCATAAAAAAATATATAGAATTTTATAATGATATGTTTATTTTTTCCTTATACTTATTGTTTTTAATGACATACATGGTTTTGTATTTATTTTGTTTACCACAACATTAATTTTAAACATTCTATTCATATTATCATATTTACTAAATAATGATAAGTTTTAAAATTCTTTACACATTCCTCATACTATAAGTCATAATTGTTTTCCTCAAGAGTTGTTACTTATTAGTATTTTAAACAATATACTTAATTTTTAACATCGGTTATATTTTAAGTATTAAAATTATTCTTAACTCTTTAAATAAAAATACATTTTCTAAATAGTTTCAAAGAAGTATAGTAAAATTTAACCACAAAATTGGAAGGATTTTAATTTTAACATTAATATACAATAAAATATTTCAACTTCATTTAATTATTCACACAATATTAACTATCCAAATTAAAATTAAATTATCCATGTAACTATCCAAAATGTTTGTGATATATCTATTTTCAGAAATATGTAATTGCTTTTGTCTCCTCCTATAATTGTATATGAATATATAAATTTACATTTATATCAATATAGACTTAAAAGTGATTGATTTTCCGAATTTAAATTTTTAGATTTTTTTTTACGTATGTTAAAAAATAAAATTTCATTATTTTCTATAATTTATAATTGTTATTATAATTTTAAAAATTTAACTACTTACGTGATAAATTAAGATCTTACTTATGAGATTAAAATTTGTTATAAAAAATATTTCTCATAGAAGCTAGTATAGTATCTAAAACATAAAAATATATTTTCATATTATTTATATTATTTTTGTAAAATTTTAATCATGTATAGTTTTGTTAGAATTTTTTTTTTTTACATTAATGGCAATTTAATTTACACTAGGGCAAGTTAAATATTTATCATTCTAGAGTAATTATGTATATGAGACATCTGTTAAAGTGGTTGATATAATTCCACTTTAATATACTATAATTCCACTTAAGTTTTGTTTTGTGTTTTTTTTTTATAGAAAAAATGACCTTTTCATTGCTTAAGATTGATTACAAAAAAAAATAATGAATAATGTTTGGGTTATATTTTTTTAATTTGGTAACTGTACTTTTCACCTGTCATATTAATTAATTTTTCATAATACGAAAGCATAAGTGTTGGTATTTATTGGTATATAATTAATATATTATAGTGGCATTTTTAGTGCTTTGAGGTCAAATATATATTTAGTGTATCAACATCTAGGCTTTATTTATTAGTTTTTTTCATAATAATAACTTGAGCTAAATGCAAAATATATAAAATAAGTAAAAATATATATCTATAGAAATAAATAATTAATATATAAAAATAAATAAATAATTAGTCTAGAGTATTATATTTATAATGTATTACCTGTTTCAAATTACAAGTATGAAAACAAAGTATTTTGATTTTATTATTAACTTTGTATATACCTGGCAATAAATTTTTGTTTCGAAACCAATTGTATATTACAAATTTAATAATACTTTTGGTTAAGCATTTATTTATTTATTTCTATACATTAACTATTTATTTATGTATTAATTTATGACTATTTATAATTTACTAACTTTTATTTTATATTTTATTATTTTATTTAAAATGTAAGTAGTTATTTAATTAGGTATTAAACAATAATTCTATTAGATAGGTTAAAATTAAATTTATGTATTGAGCAAATTACAAATAGTTTTTAGTAGTTAAAATAAAAATTATTTTAAAACAATTCATAAAAATATTAGATCTGTAAAATATTTAGTATTGTTTTATACATTATATGTGTACAATTTAGGATTTACTGGAGTATCGAAAAAAAATGAGAACATTAAAAGTACATATGCTTGATGGAACATTGAAAACCCTTCTTGTTGATGACAGTCAACCAGTGGCTAATTTAATGGTTGTTATATGTACAAAAATTGGTAAGAGTCTAAATGTTTAAAATTATTTTTTTTAAATAATTTTTATAAATTAAGTATTGCGTCTACTATTTTTTTGCGTCAATCATTTGATAATTTTTGTATTAAATAATATAACTATGGAGCTCAATTTTTTTTTAGGAATTACAAATCATGATGAATACAGTCTTGTTAGAGAAACTTTAGAAGAAGAAGTTGAGAATAAAGCTAATTTTGGAACTTTAACTCTAAAAAGAAGAAAAGAAGATCGAGAACGAGAAAAAGATGCGAAGATGGAACAGTTGCGTAAAAAGTTGAAAACAGATGATGAAGGTAATTTTTAAATAATTAGTGAATTTATGAAATATGTTTTGAGTTGAATTAAAAAGAAAAAAGAATACTGAAATTTAACTAAAAAAATTAATCAAATAATTACCATATTATTATTGTACCTAGTTAACTGGGTTGATCCATCTAAAACATTAAGAGAACAAGGTATTGATGAAGGTGAACGTGTGCTATTGCGAAGGAAATTTTTCTTTTCTGATGGAAATATAGATTCTCATGATCCTGTACAATTAAACTTATTATATGTTCAGGTAATTGACATAGTCAATTTTATTATTTTGTCAATAGTATTGATACACATTGTTAATTAAAAATTATTTATTTATTTGATTTTGTAGGCAAGAGATGCAATTTTAGATGGAACTCATCCAGTAACAGAAGAACTTGCTTTACAATTAGCTGGTATTCAAACTCATATTCAATTTGGCAATTACTGTGAAACTAAACATCGTCCTCCATTTTTAGAGTAAAGTTTAAATTAATTACCTAAATAAAATAAAATTCTATTAATATTTAAATTTTATTTTTAGTCTCAAAGAATTTTTGCCTCAATCTTATACTAAAATTAAAAGTATAGAAAAGAAAATATTTTCTGAACACAAAAAACATATTGGTTTATCTGAACTGGATGCTAAAGTTCTCTACACTAAAACTGCTCGATCATTACCAACTTATGGAGTCACATTTTTCTTAGTCAAAGTATATTATGAATGTTTTTTTTTTCAATTTTAGTTGTTTCTTTAAAATTTGATTATGTTTTAGGAAAAAATGAAAGGAAAAAATAAATTGGTTCCTCGCCTTTTGGGAGTCACAAAAGATTCAGTCTTACGTTTAGATGAAAGAACCAAAGAGATATTAAAAACGTGGCCACTTACGACCGTTAGAAGATGGGGAGCATCACCAAATACATTTACATTAGATTTTGGAGATTACTCGGATCAGTATTATTCAGTGCAAACAACTGAAGCTGAACAAATACTTCAGTTAATTTCCGGTTACATTGATATTATATTAAAAAAAGTGAATATACCATTAATATTTAATTGGACAAAATGTTATATATTTGTTATTATTTTATAGAAAAAATCAAAAGATCATTTTGGCATTGAAGGAGATGAAGGTTCAACTATGGTAGAAGATAGTATTTCCCCTCTTAAGTAAGTTTCTATACCAGTTACATTGAGGATATACTTTAGTGTTTATTTACCATTTTATTTACAAGAAGTAAATATAAATTAAATAAAACCTTTTTTTAACTTATATTTTAACTGAGTTTTGACTTATGTTTTACTTATTTTGACTTATGTGATTAGTTTTAATGCATGAATATGAAATAATTCATTGTTTATTTAATATTATTTATTGTATTAGGGCTACAATTTTACAACATGAGAGTAGTCAATTTGGAAAAGTCAATACTGAATCTGTTGCCAAACCTGCAGTTATAAGAGCTGGAGCAGAAGGTTGGTTTATTTTAATTTATTTATTTATTAAAATTAAAATAAATATAATTTTTGCACAAAATAATGTTAATAATCACAATTCTAACATATCTTGTAGAGGCATATAAATAGTATACATAAGCTTTTATAATGCTTTTCGTGAAAATTATACTAGTTTCATAAATTTACAAATTATATTAATAAAAAAAAAAAAAAAAAACATAAAAAAAATAATTTTTAACTTGCATCTCTTAGTTTACTATTAACATATAATATTTAAAGACAATTATATCTATAAAGTTTATTGTGTCTTAAATTAATTAATTTTTGTATTTATTAAAATAGATATTTATATTCACTTTGATTATCAAATAAATTTTCCTTCTTTTGGATTTTTTATGATATATTGAACTTAAATAACACTATAACTTGTTATAAATATTATTGACTATTCACATATTTATTAGCATATATTAATTTTATGAATACAGAATTGGTATATATTTTATTTAGTTTTTATTTAGTGCTATAAATACAAACTAAAAATTAGAAAAATATTTTGAAAAAAAAAAAGGCAATTTTAGTATAGTATTTTAGAAGTTTAATTTGTATTAATAATTCAAATTATATTTTATGTATGGAGCTAATGTAAAATAATGTATTCTATTTTGTATTTTTTTTCCAATTTAATGTATTGAATAATTAAATTTGTATTCACATGTTATTATTTGACTTAAGTTGTGAACTTGATTATTATAACCACTGGGAAATGTTACAAATTAATAGTTATTAACAGTAGGTTTTTTAAATGTACCACATAATTAGTATTAAATACTATTAAATAAAATCTACCATTAAATTACATTTTTATTTTTATTTAAAATTTGTGAATCGAAAATTCACAATTCTAACTTTAGCTGAGGTTTTTCTATATACTGCTGTAATTAGCTAATGCACGAGTAAAAATAAATTTCCTAAGTTTTTCATATTGATAAATATTTACAACATATTATCTTAAAATAATTTATTTACTTTATCTTTCGCATAAAAACAATGGCTATTTTTTTACTAATATTTCCCAGGTTTTTTCATTAAATTATTTGTGATCAATTATTATCGAATTATGATTTATTTTGATAGTTATAACAGGAGAAGAAACAAATAGTATTATTTTATTATTTTAATTTTTGATTTTATACTTAAAATAATAAGAGTACAATGTTCAAAATTTTGGCGCCAAATTGGAATGTTCTGTAGCAAATCTTTTATGTTTTTTGAAAAAAAATGTAGAGTTAAACATGTTTTATTCATGAATATAGATAACTTCATGGCATCGTGTTTAAAAAATACACCGTGATGCAGCCAAACTGGAGATTTAAAGGTAATATTGATTAGCCCTCAATCAATGAATGCGTATTTTATCATTTCCTCTGTATTTCATTTGCCCTTTTCAGTTGTAATTATCATTACTCTTGTAGGTTTCATAACTAAATTACAAAATAATTTTGGATTTTTCTCATCCATTGAATATTTTATCTATATTTTGTAGTTTAGTATTATTATATGTATCATAAATTCTATAGTTAATACTATTTTTATGTTTGTACTGGTGTTCAACAGTGTAGGTATAATAGTTAAATGTTACCGTATGTCTCCTTAATATCTTTAATGTCTTAAATAAAATATGAACTATTGAAATCAATATGATATGTGACCATTTAATTTTTAAAAAATTATGAATATAAATTATGTAACATATAATTATTCAATTTTATAAGAACTGTATATTTATCTAGTGAATATACATTTTGGAGATGTGCTATACAGGTAGTTTTTTTGCATGAAGTATCAAAATATAGAAGTAGTTTTTGATATAAATATGATTGCCTATTGTGTTAGTTACCCATTGTGCATGTGTATTTGTATACATGAGTTTTGTAGAAAGTTTCAATTTATGTAGTGAATTTGTAATTGCAGATTTTATTACAAAAATTAAACCTTAGTAGTTAGCTTTTTAATTTATTATATATGTATCAAATTTTTTTCTATGGGTTTTTTATTTAAGTAATATTTTTAGAACAATAATCAAACTTTAAATATGGTTTTTAAACAAAATAAATAATTCTTCATTGATTGTAGCGATTGCGTTTAATATTTCATTTTAAAATTATGGTTGTTTTAAATTTTAAGTTGTAAGATGAGCATTTATTACACCTTAGATCGTATATTATGGATAAAGCTATAATAGATGGAGCCCCCATTAAATCAATAAAATAAAGTTATTTCCAATATAAGCGAAGGGTCTCCAAATTAGGTGTGCGACATGCGCATATGCAAAGTTACTCCTCGCATGTTTATCAGATGAGTAATCTGTGTATTGAAATTTGATCGGTCGGCGTTTATTTGGCTGGCGCTTGTCAAACCGTTCCGATAATTATACGATGAATCGCATCTCACATGCGTATTTTAAACACATAATCAAGAGATTCATCATATAGTATATGATCTAAGTATTATACAGTCATTAATAAATTATTCATGCCTTGGTTTATTAATGTATTGATACTTAAATTGAAAAGCCATTAAAGTGTATACTAATATAAGTGTAATTTAATTTTAGCTTTTTTAATTTAGAAACTAAAGTTTCAAACTGCTTAATTTTTTTACAAACAATTATACATAAATAAGTAGTTAATTATAATTATTTGTAGATGAATATTACATATTCTATATTGTTAATATAACTATAATTTTTAATTTTGGATTTTTTATTTTTTTTTTTAAATTAATAAAACATTTTATATAAAGGTGCTCGACCATATGGATTGGGACATGTAGGCAATGCTCAGTATACAACAGTCAGTGGACGAGTAAACATAGCCCATACTCCATCAGTAGTATGTTTAAATTTGACTTGGTGTTAGTGTTTTACATGAGGAGTTTTTAAGAATATTTGTTTATTTTTTAAAGGCACCACAAAACAAACAAATCAAAGTATTAAGTGCACCACAGAAAGCATTGTCAATGACAATATCTAACAGTCAAGAAATAATAACCACCATTGAAAAGGAATTAATATCAAAAGCTGTCATTCCAGAATTTGGTACAGATGCTGTAAGAGATATTTTCTATTTTATGTATTGAAAATTGATGGTTAATTATTGATTCTAAATTTGCAGGCATCTACTAAACTTAAAGAAACTACAATAGATTCTAACAAACAAAATGTTAGCTCCCAGATTGCTGCTATGAATGCTGCCACAGCTCAAGTAGTTACATTAACATCTGGTTAGAATTCCTTATTTTTTTTTTAATTAATGAGATAACAAATGTTTATAATATGAATGTTTTTTTTAATATTTTTTAGGAGATATTGATTATTCTAGTGTTGAACAAGCTATTACGTCTATTACTACAAATTTACCAGAAATGAGTCAAGGTGTACGAGTTTTAGCTGCATTAACCCCATCTGGTGATCATTTATTAGATGCAGCTCGTAAATTGTGTTCTGCTTTTACTGATCTATTAAATACTGTTCAACCAGATGCAAATACTGTATGTTATTATAAATATTTAATTAAAAATGTTTATGATGAAAATAGAGATTTTAATTATTGAGCTATATATTTAGGGACGTCAAAATCTATTGAATGCTGCTAGTAAAGTTGGCGAGGCTTCCCAAGAAGTTTTGACTCAAATTGGGGATGAGAGTGCAGATGAATCTCGTGATATTTTATTGAGCTTGGCTAAAGCTGTAGCTAATACAACTGCTGCTCTTGTAGTCAAAGCTAAGAATGTCGCAGCAACTGTAGAACCACAACATCAATCAAATGAGATAATTAGTGCTGCAACTACATGTGCTTTAACAACCTCACAACTAGTAGCATGTACAAAAGTAAGTTCTCTGGTTCTAATTTATATCTTATATTTTGGTAACAAATTATTATTGTTTAGATTTGTTTTAATTTGTATATTATTTAGGTTGTTGCTGGTACTGTAGAAAATCCAAGTTGTAAAGAACAATTAATGGCGGCTGCTAGAGAGGTGGTTAATGCAGTTGAAGATTTAGTTTCAGTATGCAATTTAACACAACATGAAAATAATGCACATTTATTGCAAGAACTTTCAGATGCTGCTTATCAAGTTACTACTACATTAAATCAACTACTTAATCGACTTACAAGTGCTTCTAGGTAAATTGTAAATATAGATGTTTTTAGACAAAAATATTTAATTTTCAAAATTATGTAGAGCTGTTGGTGAAAGTTTGAGTAATTTGGTAGACGTGTGCACATCACCAGTTTCAAAAGAAAAGAGATTTAACACTGAAAAAACTTTCCAAGTTCAAGAATATTCAAAGTCATCTAATGACACTGGCTTTATCGATCAGACCAATTCTACAAGAAACTCTAGTGGTATAGGTACAAAATATATCTTTAAATTTAACATATCAATATTACATATGATATAATATTTAAATAACATAAATTAATGTTTTTTCATTTATTTAATAGGTGAAAATTTGATGGACATATCAACATTGACTAAACGATATGAATTTAATCATGACACTAACATCAATAATCAAAATTATGGTTACCATAAATCAACACATGATTATCAGTTACAAAATACTGTGACAGAAATTGAAAAACAACAAGTATGTTATAACTTTTCTTTCATTTATGCTTTGTTTTGATTGAAAAATTATATGACAATTAAATTAATAAAATATTTGTGTTTATAGATATTGCAAAAACTTTCATCTGGTGGAACTCGTGGTACTCAAGCATGTATAAATGCAGCCAGTACGGTTTCTGGTATCATTGGTGATTTAGATACAACGATACTTTTTGCAACAGCTGGAACTCTTCATGCAGAAAATGAAAATGAAACATTTTCTGACCATCGTGAGAATATATTGAAAACCGCCAAGGCTTTAGTTGAAGATACTAAAACATTAGTTACTGGTTAGTGTTAATTTAAATTTAATATTTAAAATATTGCTAGTTTCAATTTCTTAAGATGTATTTCAAATTCTATTAAATTAAGCATAATACTATTTTTTTATTATATTAATTTGTATATAACTCAATTGTTTAATTATACATTTTATTTAGTAGGTTTTACACACCTAAGGATTATAGTTTAATTTAATTCAAATATATAGATTTAATTATTTATTTTTCATATATATTTATATATATTAAACATAAATTATTATAGGATTCCAGACAATGAATTCCTGACATTTAAACCACGAATACAAATATTTTTTTAATTAATTTTATTGTTTATTTTATTATACTTTTTCATAAATATTGATTATTTTTTATGATCACACAAATCTAATAATAGTAATAGCTATGTTGATTAAATCAGTCAAAAATATATGAACATTAAGTGATATTTTTTATAAACCAGCTGAAATTATTAAAACTAATTATTTTCAAATTTAAAAATGTAATAAGTATGTCATACTAAAGTATTTTACAAAAAATTGTTATTTTTTGTTTGTGATTGCTGTTTAAATTGTCTGGCATATAAATTAATTAACCGGAATTCTATATTTCTTTAACATATTTATATATATATATACATAATACATTTGTAAGAAATCTATTAAAACTACTATAAAAATAACAGCTTATTATTATTTAATTTATATTTAACTTAGTCAAATACATTTTAATTTCTTAATATATTTTAGGCGCAGCTTCTTCCCAAGAACAACTAGCTGTTGCTGCTCAAAATGCTGTGTCAACTATAATACAGTTGGCTGATGTTGTAAAATTTGGTGCAGCTTCTTTGGGAGCTAACAATCCCGAAGCTCAGGTGTGTGCATATTATCAATTGATTATTATTTATTTGTTGAGTATTTATGATATGTTTTATGTAATCTAATATTTGATATAAATATATATAAGTATTTATATTATAATGTATTATGAAATATTATTCTAAGTATTCTTAATTATAATATATATTATATATTAAATATATAATAATTCATTAATTTAAATCAATGTTGTAAATTAAAATAATTCACTTCACATAATATTAAAAATGTACCATTTCTTTCTATTCATATTTATGTATATAAAATATAATTAAAACTGTATATAAAATATATCATGTTATGAAGAGCATTCATAATAATCATTAATATGCTAATATAATAAATAATATTAAACATAGAAAGTTTAAAATAAAATATTAATTAATTAATTAATTAAAAATAAATAGGTTATGTTGATTAATGCTGTGAAAGATGTTGCAACTGCATTAGGAGATCTAGTTCAAGCAACTAAAGCTGCATCTGGAAAAAATATTAGTGATCCATCAATGAATGAACTAAAAGAAAGTGCTAAAGTAAGTTTATTAAATAAAAGTAATTGATTAAATACAATTATTTTTCTTTATTTTTTTCTTAGGTAATGGTTACAAATGTAACCTCACTTTTAAAAACTGTTAAAGCTGTTGAAGACGAGCACACCCGCGGAACAAGGGCTCTCGAATCAACTATAGAAGTTATTGGCCAAGAAATTCGGGTACTTATAATAATTTTTTATAACCAGTCATATAATTGGAACATTAACAAGTATAGATAGAAATATATAGATTTTTGAATTGTGTTAGGATTTTTGTAAATAACTTCATCAATTATGTTTTAATAATTATGGTTAGTTTTTTTTTTTTATAAAAAGTTTGAATTTTTAATTAATTAAATAAAATGGATAAAATATTATAGAAAAAGTATTTATGTGTGATTTTATAAATTTGAACCTCAGTATTTAAGTATAGTACAAAAATTGATAGAAGTTTGTATAAATTAGTGAAACATAAGTTTTATTACTTTCAGTTGTATACTTTATAATTGTGTTAGTGTAATTTGGTTATTTTTTAGTATTTCAATTCAAAATTTAATTTAAATTTATAAGCTATGAAAGCTGGTTTTAAATTGATTCATCGAGATATTTTAATACTTTGTTAAATTGAACTATATTTACATTTACGTTTACATTATTCATATATTATATGTATATAATACATTTAATTATACATTATAAAATATGTGTGCAGTTTGGGGTTAAATTTTAAACCATCTTTGTTTATGATATTTCAGGCTTTAAATTCGAATGAAACATTCAAAACAACAGCGACTGTAGAAGAATTAATACGTTGTACGAAGCCTATTACAATGGCTACAGCCAAAGCTGTTTCAGCTGGAAATAGTGGTAAACAAGAAGATGTTATTGTTGCTGCAAATATGGGACGTAAAGCTATATCAGATTTGTTAACCGTGTGCAAAGTAATTTCTCTTAAAAATATAAGATGCATTAGATTCTAGATTTTTAATAGTTCATATATATTATAAATTTTTTTGTTATTTAGGGTTGCAGTAATACTATTGAAAACGCTGAGTTGAGAGAACGGACGTTGCAAGCAGGACACGATATTGGTCAAGAATACAGAAAATTGTTGCAGACTGTACTTTTGATAATATCAAAACCAAATTCCAGTACTGATTCCAAGCATGTATTACAAACCATTTCTCGTTTGATTGCCCAATATGTCACTGAATTAATATCTGTAACTGAAATTATCAAAGGTATTGAGTTGTATTTTGATTTATTTTTTCAGTATTATAGGAAATTAAGAATTAACATAATAAAATATATTACTTAGGTAACGATTGGGTTAGTCCTGAAGATCCTACAATTATAGCTGAAAATGAGTTGTTAGGCGCAGCGGAATGTATTGATGCAGCTGCAAAAAAGTTAGCTGCTTTACGTCCTAGGAAATCAACCAGCGTGGTAAAATTATTGACATTTTTATTATAATTATTCATTTTATGTATACGAGTCTTGATTTATGTAGATAATTAATATTAGAAATTAATGTTATAGTATATAACATTATATGTTATAGTAGCATATATTTTTCTTAGGCTAATATTTTTTTAGGTTTCTCAGGTTAAATTCTAGCGGCTATTGTTATTTATGTTTATATTCTGAAATGACATATTTATTAATACATTATTAACATAATTAATTTAATATTATTATAATATTAAATACTTATAGTGTTTAGTGAAATGAGAAATAATAAAATGTATAAATAATTTATATATTTTCAAATTTTTGTATTTAATATTTCTGTTTGGGTAATAATTAATTTAAATGTTCTTTCATTCAAATTTATATAGATAATATGTGTGCAAATTCTCATAAACATAAATAAATCTAAGTAAATTTTTTGAATTTCCAAACCGTTACCAAACATTACCGTTAAATTTAGTATAAGACAGGTATAAAATATATATTATATTTACGTTCAGTGTTTTTTAATTTCCTAATAGTGATGATTAAAACGATTATTATTTTTATTTTTGGAAAATATTTAATACATTATTATGCTTCGTGTTTGATTAGGAGGCAGCGGACGCTTCGTGGAATTTTGATGAAGTTATTTTAGAAGCGGCCAAATCAATCGCTGCTGCTACATCAGCTCTGGTGAAAGCAGCATCAGCTGCTCAACGTGAGCTTATTGATTCCGGAAAAGTAAGAAATCTGTGGCTTAACTTAGTATCACTTTAGAGTTGATTATTGAATTGTGAACATTTTATCCAAATAGGTCAGTCGCATAACTTTAACTAGTTCAGATGACGGTCAATGGTCTGAAGGACTCATATCAGCATCCCGTTTGGTTGCAGCTGCTACTCATAGTTTAGTCGAATCGGCGAATGCTCTGGTTCAAGGAATATCCAGCGAAGAAAAGCTGATTTCATCGGCCAAACAAGTAGCCTCTTCAACTGCTCAATTACTGGTGTCGTGTAAAGTTAAAGCTGACCCAGACAGTGCTTCTACAAAGAGATTATTGGTAAATAAAATAATGAAACTTTCATTCAAATATGTTTTTGAAATTAATATACATACTGATAAATGTCAATGAAGTATGTTATAACGCATTATGTTTTTTTACTTTTCATTTAGGCTGCTGGTAATGCAGTAAAACGTGCAACTGACAATCTAGTTAAAGCGGCTCAACAAGCTATTCAGAACGATGAAGAGCGAAGTTTGGTACTCAGTAAACGAATGGTTGGTGGAATAGCGCAAGAAATCAATGCCAGGTAAAATATTGTCTTAGCTATACGATTTTATGATGTATTACATTAAAACCCCATAATCTATGTACAGGTCAGAAGTGTTGAGGATCGAACGTGAACTAGAGGAGGCTAGGCAACGGTTGGTTGTTATTAGACAAGCCAAATACAAGTCTAAAGATGATGGTACAAGCCCCACAGAATTGATAGAAAATGACTTGTCATCGTTTGAACACCAGTTCAATGGTAACAACAGGTAAAACGCATAAAGGAATTTAAAACAATACCAAATTGATAGTATTTTTATATTATTTTTTTGAACTGTTTTCTTTTAGTCTGTTAACGCTGTAGTATTGTTAAATATTTAATAGCGTTGTGTATGTGTATTTGTTGCGTGTCTGTGTGTGTGTGTGTGTGTAAAAAAACATATTTATTTTGACTATTTTCTTTCATTTATTGCATTAGCTTTTTTTTTTTTTTTTTTTTGGTAGAATTTGATAATTATTTATGTCTGTTTTAAATTGTTAATTATTGTTAACACCGATAAACATCTAATCATAAAAATATTTAAATTTAAATGAGGAAATTTACTTTGTCAATTAAAATTAAATCTGTTACTCTTAATGAGGAATTCAATAAAGTAGTAACTATAAAGGTTTATAATATAAGTATAATATTAAATCATAGATATAAACCAATTACCTATGGAAATATATGATTTAATAATTTAATAATAATAATACACTTTATATTACCTCTGAATAAGTAAATATTAAAAACAATTAGTAATATCATTATTCTTCATAGTTCTTTGTATTTTATTTCAATCGTATAAGTGCTGATAATGTGGCTAAGTGTAAATATGCTTACTGGTCTTAGTGTTTTTCATTTCCTCAATCAATTGTTGATATTTAGAAGGACCTACAAATACACATACACAGGCATAATTAACAGACGAAAATCCAATTATAATATCTTGAGATTCTTAATTAATTGTAGACGTGGGTATGTTTTATAGAAGTACTGCTGAGAATTGCAATAACAGTAGTTTGGATATTAATGGAGACAACATTCAGTCAAACGCCTACAATATGTATAAACTCCTTAACAGTTCAGGCGACCAAACTAGTCTAAACACTTTTAATGAGACTTTCCATTCAGGCACGAATAAACTGTACTCATTCAATTCGGGTACACCGATTACTGGTAAATATACTCAACATATAGGATTAATTAAGTAGGTGGAGGTGAGAAACATCCAACAGCGCTTTTCAAATTTCAAATATAGTCGCCCCTAAAATTTAAAATTGCTGTTTAATTAATCAGCAATCAGTTGCTTTTAATAATTGTATCGAATTTAGTTTTATTTCTTCCTCAACTTTTTTGTTGTACAAGCAATAATTATCACTAGGGCTTGGATGTTGTAGGAGCTAAAAAAGAAAAAATATGCTTTAAAAATGTTAAATATGCAAAAAAAAAAAATTCTGATTTCTAAAAAAAATACATCTGATGTTAATAAATTAATACTTAATATAAATAAAAACTATTTTATAATTTAAAGAAATATATAATTGATTGGCATTTTAAAATTTTGTTCAGCTGAAAATATAATTAAAAATATGTTTTCAGTATTTTTGAAATTACGAAAAAATTATGTTATGTTATTTGTTAATACCTGTTAAGTTTTCAATATTAATTGAAGTATACAGGTTAAGGAAGTAAAAGTTAAATTATTTTAGAAAAATATAAAATTAGATAATATGCGTATAAAATCAATGAGATATGCATTTTTAATTTTTGGTTTTTAATCTCGCCATTGTATAGTTTAGATTTTTAGCTTAAGTGTTCTATAAATTAAGAACATACAGACCAATATGAAATTCCTACAATTTCTTAACTCTAATTATCATTATTAGGGTTATGTAGTGGACTTTAAAAATATAAGTAATTGAATAAATTAGTTAATATTTTCAATGTTGCTGGTTGTACATTTAGCAGATTTAATTTAAAATTGATTCTTTGTTTCTTTTAAAATTTAAAATGTATTTTTCCTAGTATCTATCACTAATTGCGAAGTAAATAACATACCATAACTACAACGAATAAACTTGTAATATTTTTGTTCGCATTCAGTATAACTTTATCTGTTTTATCAGTGTATCAATCGTTTTATTTTAACAATACAAATAGTAATTTTTTTACAGTATTACAATAAGTAATAAGTTATTAGTAATTATGATTCTAGTATTGGTTATTTATAAATTAATAATGATACATATTTTTGTGCTACAAATTATTGTTAAATGTTGAATTGTGTTTGTTTTGCAGACTCGAATCACAGAAATGTGTTTAACAAAAACTTGACGTCCACCATGAACAACACCTTGAAGTATAATTGTTCGTCAACAATCAGTAAAAATAACACGACGACGACAACTACCACCAAATCATACACAGTCAACGAATAAGAGCATATCTGTACCTTTTTTGTGGTCCATCAGTCGCATGCACACCATAAACTTCAATTCACAAAAACTGCCGCGCTATGGTTTTTTTTTTTTATAGAAACCATGTGCTAAGCATTTATTAATGTATACACATTCGTAATATTGTAATACTTAATAACCATTGCCATATATTATATTTTGTCCTCCTGTTGAGGTAACACTAAGTAGGTAGTCTTAGTTTGTGTTCGATTTATATTAGTTAGTATTGTGACATTTGAATTCTTGTAATGTATTAAGAACTTAACCTATTTTTCGAAACAAACCACGTTTTACTTTATGCCCATAGCCCGTAATTTGTTTTCACACATTTTATTCTACATATTTCTTGTTTTTTTGATTTTTAACTACTGGTGACTTAATAGAATTATTTTTTGTATCTTAATTCGTTAGTTCCTATAATAAGTATACACGAACACATTCTTATCTAAAGTATTTTGTTGCATGCGCCTAGACACCATGGTTTATTATATATACATATAACATGGTTTGAAAAAGATTTGTTCTCACATTCTAAAATTCTAGTCAATTAACCTGTTCGAATTGTAATTATAGTCGTTATATTATCGTCATATTTATCCAACTTACTACTATCATTAAAAATTTGATTGCACATTTGTCAATTCAATACTGTGTGAACAATGACTAACAGTACTTACTGTATTTATACTTATAATTAGCTTTGTTTAATAATTATTCAATATTTTCAATAATTTGGGCTAAAGGTGTTTGTGCTAACTTTATTTTATTAAATAGTTCAGAAATAACGTTATAATTTTAATAGCTTTTAAGCATTATTAAATTGTAAATATTACCATGGGTATTTAAAAAAGAAACCAACAACGATTTTTAACACTGAAATTACTTACATTATTATTATATAAATGATTTTAGATAATTTGTTGAATTTTCTACTTATGCAAAGTTTTCACCAAAACAGCTTCAATGGGTTACATAAATACAATAAGTATCATTGTTCAAAATTTATTATTTTTAAGCAGTTTACTTAAAATTTAAATAATAAATTAAAATAAAACACTTATGTATTTATAAATAGTGTGTTGAGGCATCAAGTAAATATTTTCTAAAATCTACATATTTTTCTGGTTAATATCCAAACACTTTTATCATTATGTTTTTAGGTAAAATTGTCTGTATGTTTGATGGTAAAGAGGCTCCATGTATTGTTTTTACTGATTACTATTTAAATTATTGTTGTTTAAGTTATTTAAAAAAAAAGTGGATTTATTGATTTTCTTACTCAAATGAGTCTAAATTACTAATGGAATTTTTTTTACCCATTGCTATGTTGTTTTTTTTTTTTAATGTTTAAATTTAGTTTCATCATATTAGTTAAATTATTTATTTCACACAAAATGTGAGTTATATATTTTTGTATTTTATTTTAACCTAATAATGAATTAAATATATATATTTACTATAAAATATTAAATTATGGACTGTTTAAAATCTATAATTGTTGTTTTATATTACATGTTATAACAATTTATTTATTCTTAAAATTAGTACTTATTATCTATAGTAAAATTATTGTTACTGCCAGCAATGTTTTCTATCGCATGTTTTGCCATATCAACTGTGCCGTAAAGTAAATTTTTAGTTCTGTTTCCTGCAATATTATAAAAGTACTTGTAAATGTTTTTTTTTTTTTTTTATTGCCATAAATTGTTTATAATATGTATATTTTTTATGACTTCAGTTAACTCCAGTGTTGGTAAACTCATATAGTTACTCACCTTACTAATACAATTTTACGTTAATAAATGTAACTGTATTTGAATATTGACTTACTATTGATAATTATAATAATTATTTTTTTTTCATTGTGAATATTAACATTGTTATTAATTATTTATCTTATACATATATATATTTATTTATATGATATAATTATAAATTTATGTATTCAACTTACAAATAAAATAGACCGCTTAATGATATAACGAGTACACATTTTATCTAAGTCCCCGATATAGAATACAAACAAATAAGGGACACAAATTATGATTTACCCTATGAGATGTATGTGAATTACACATGCACTCAATTACAATGAACATAATTAATTGTAACGCAGTAGTTTTAGAATTATAATATTTTTGAATTGAGCGCTATTCATTTTAAGAGTCACCACCTTAAATTGTAACTTGTATTCTTGAAGGGGGAGGGGCGAAATTCTAGAACTGGTAAAAATCCTTAAGGAGTGTATTTTAAAATTTAAATCTAAAATCCTTGCTCAAGAAATCATTATTAGTGTTCAAATTAAAAATATTAAATTTTATGGAAAGATGATTTTTTTTTATTAAAATCTATCAAAAAACTGTTTATACTTTAAACGAATTATTGTTGATGTAATAATCATATTATACAGTACTTTATTGGTTCGATATTAAACCCGATTCTCTCTGGTAAACTGCTGCAAGTAACCGCATCATCTTTTTGTAAAAATCGGAAAACCGAAATCATGATTAGGACTTTTCGAAATCGAATCAAAATTGATGGTCGACGTTATTTTTAACATCGAAAACGAATTTTTTCTACGAACCAAATGTGGAAATCGGTGACCTGCTGCGAGAAAAATGATTATAAACAATTTTAATGTGATACAATTGCGGTACAGAAATACGTGTACGCGTTGTAAAAAAAAAAAAAAAACGCGAACTCGACGTACACATATGAACCAGTAGCGTAGCCGGTGGCGGGGTGTGGGGGTTACGGGTAAGAACCTCCACTCCCCCGAAATGACTTTTTTTGTTTTGTAAGATAAATTCGACGATCTTTAGACACGTAAACGAGAAATGTGTAATGTTCGTATCATGTCAAGAACCGTTCACGGTTTCAACAAACCGAATCGCACGTTACAACTGGCCCCGTTAAAGTTAGAACATCGGTACTCGATCGGGAGAGAGATGATTGAAAACATAAAATCCTCCGTCCCCAAAATATTTTTCGGCCACGCCGCCGGTGTAGGTACGTACAGTGCAGGTTTCCGACCGTTGAACGTTACTTTTTTCAAAACTCGACGACAACGAACGCGGGTTACTCTCTTTGGGTGGTGGGCGAGGGAAAAAAAAAACACTTATAACAACAACAATAGTAATAAATAATAAATAATAATAATGATGATAACGATATAGCCGCGAAAGGTACTCGTTGGATGTTCGCAGGCTCGTCCCTGGTGGGGGGGCTCTATCGCTGTCGCAGCAGGTACGCGGCGAGCGCGGCGGCCACCAGCACCCCGCCGGTCCGTTCGGGCCCGGGCGCCGCGTTGCAGTTGTCCTCCTCGCAGAAGCACATGTGCCCCGTGCCCGTGCCCTCCATCATGCACACGTGGTCCACCATGAACAGGTTGATTTGCAGCTGCGACGTGCACGTCCTCTTGATGCTCTCGTACGCTGCGGGAAAAAACGAACTAGAGAAAAACGGTGATTTCGGTTTTTTTTTTTTTTGCGGGGGGATTTTTCGCGACGTGTCGTATTCTATTTTCCATTTTTTAGGCCCGGGCCGTTCGGGAGTATTTTTAATTTTTTTTTTCACTCTATTATGGTCCGTGCGTGCGTGCGGCGGCGTATTTTTTTCGAAACATTTTCGCGGCAATGACGGGTCGACGGCGGCGTCTCACGTTTTCGCTCCGCAAGATTGTTGAGAATACTTAACTGGTAGAAAAAGCTAATCGTCGACGGTATTTGTGTTACGTACGAGTTTGTCGCACGTCGCCTAATTTATTTCTCTTTACATAGTTTTTAAAAGAAAAAGCCTTTTCTGCCGATGAATAGTGTTTCGCTCTGTATTTCAAAACGACCATCGTCAGCGGTGCGCAACCTTTTTCGATCCACGACCCTCAAATCAATCTATTTCGACGAGACGACCGCCGCTTCTTACCAACGTCGTGTAAGCATCTGACGCGTGCTCGCCTATTCGTAAAACCAAATATTCAGTCCCGTAACGTGAAAAAAAAATTAGATCAATGTATAAAAACATGCATATGAAAACAATGCATATAATGTGTACGTTTTTCGTTCGGTACGCTAGATCAATGTTTCCCTACTCCATGGGCCGTGAGCAGGATGGTATAGGGCCGTGAACCATATAATATTAAAGTATATTTTTAAAATATGAAATATTAGCGAAGGAGATTTGTTGATTGAACTTTCGTGCGATCTGACTCTAAAATCGTTTTTTAAAACCAGACCATCCGTTTAATACCATTATTACCATTCCGGTTAAATATTCGGCAAGACTATTCCTGAAATCGCACTTGGAAACTTGATGGCTATATCTCGAAAAACTGTGTGTGTGTGCGAACGAGTTTTTTTCACTTTAATTTTTTAAAGTTTAATAAACTCAATTTCGAAAGCGATTTAAGGCTAAAACTTTTCAGTTTTGAGATCCAGTCGTTGATTCTCTCGTGGGGGATAAGCAATGTCAAAAATCACGTTGAACTGTTTAACCCATGGATAAACTGAATATTATTATTATTTTTTTTTTTTACGGATAATTCCTTTTTAATAAATAAACTGTAGGTAATAACCGAGGTTATACTAAGGTATTACTCGATGATTTTTCGCTTTACGAGATCGGCTGTTCGTAATACTAAAAACGCTCGGAATCGCTGCGCCGGATTATTGGCGGCCCCCGGCGGTTGCGCACTACTAGACGGGGCTGCGAAATGTTTTCGCCGGGTGGTTACCCTGCCGTAGGCATCTGAACGCTCGGAAAACGCACCGTCGCGCGTGCGGCACACGTCGGGTGGTGCGGGGGCGGCGAGCACACAGACCCGCGGCGGCTTCTTCTCGCCCGTCCGCAGCAGAGCTCGAGGCCGCCGGGCCCGGACAAAGCCTTCCCCGCCACCATCGCCGGGCGCGTCGCTACGCAGCTACCACCCGCCGGGGCCGCGAGCTGCACGCGAAACCTCGACCCCGTCGCACACGTTTCGTCCAGCGCATCCGGCCGTGGGGTGGCGGTCGTTCGTTCGGCCGGATGGGGTGTACGGATCGACTCGAGCGAAGCGACGCGGATGTTCGTGGCGGTCGAGACCTTCTCGTGCCGCGGCCACCGTTCTCGCGCCGATGACGCGAGCGCTTTTACGTTACCAGGGATGCTCTAGAAAACAGCGAAAAATTCTCAAAAAAAAAAAAAAAAAAGAAAAAGTGCAAAAATCTTTTACAATGTATTTGTTGCTGTTCAAAAGCGATATTATGAAAATCGTATTACCAACATTTGTTTAACGTATTTGTAACGAAACGGGTGCTTATCGTTTTCGATATTTACACTTTAACTGTATTCGAATTTAATTTATTTCGTAAATCACTGATCATAGTTGGTAATCCGGACGGGGCTTGAGGGGACTGAATTCCCTAAAAGTTCAAAGTACACGTCTTAGCCCCTCTTGTCGTCCGGTTTCAACAACCACATAATGTATTGTCAAAAACTCACATGTATAATTGTGAAATTTCTTGACAATTTTTAAACTGAAAACGGGTCACATAAAACAGAAAAATTTTAACTTTTGATACCTCGTAAAATTTATAACTTTGTGATTTCTTGAACAACATTAACCAAATAATTTGGGTGTATAATAAATTGTATTTACGTTCATCCAATCACTCAGCAAATTGAGTTGTGAATTCGACGGAAATCCAATAATATATTATTTACGTTATTGTTTCGAACGTTTTGGCTTGTTTTATACAATATTTTTTATCATGAACTAAATATAATTCTATCCGTGTCCGTGGTTCCATCGTATTCATATATTTACACTTGACTGCTATTTAGTATCAAGTACCGACTAAAATTAGCGTGGATTTTTGACTATACTTGTTGACGTGGATATTTTATATTTAATTCGGATTATAGTTAGACTTGAATTTTATTTTTCGTTATTTTTTTTTGATTTAGTGTAAAGTGTTTCAATCTAATCGTTATTATAAGTTTAGTTTTTATTGTAAATTATAATAGTATTAGTTATTATAATACTTTTTATAAATATTACATTATGGTTAAAATGTTTTTTGACATTTTTAACATAAATAGGCCGGCTCATATGGCCACGTATAGTACAAAAGTCACGGACAATACTGACGCACACTAATATTACTGTTGTTAAATATTTTTTTAACTATTTTGCAAGTAAAGTTTTATTGATGCAATCCATAATTTTGAATTAATATTTGCAAGTGTCATTAGTAAGTCCAATGTGTATAGACAACTCAGCCCTCCCCTATAATTACTCCAAATTTCCGCCAATGGTTATGATTGTTGTTGGACTCTTGTTTATTCTAAGTAAAATTTAAAAATATATCGGATTACTCATTAATCGGAGTAGGTGCCCACCTTAGGGCCTCACTCATTTAAGGGGCCCTGTGAAAACGGAAAATTATATTTATTTTTCTATTTTATAATACCTGTATTCTATTTACGAATTTACGGGACAAAAGTCATTAAGAAATATAATATATATATATTAAGTTTTAGATGTTATATGCAGTGATAATATTACAATTATTTTGAAAAAATAGAAATAATATAATAATTAATTAATTTTTCTTGCAAATAAAAAATTTAATAAGCACGATCTTATTTATTAATAATAGATAGTTATTATTAAAACTGTTTATTTTAATTATCGGATAGTAATGCTAAAGATGTATGTAAAAAATAATTTTGTAAGATCCAAAATTTTAAATTAAATTAAAAATTAAATTTTTATTTAACCAGTACTGCGTGGAATTAAAAAAAAAAAATTCGTGCCTCTTAATTAACCGAGCCAGGGCTATTTCAAACGAATTTCCGGCCCCTGGTTGTTGTGTTAGCCAGCCCTGCGCTAACTTACGATCTGTTACGGACGGTGCACGGCTGTATTTTTTCTATAAAACCGTGGGACGGCGTACGGGTCGAACGGTCTGGAATTACACTTTGTCTCTTGATTGTGGACAAAGTAACGGAAACCATGCGAGTCGCGAATGAAATATAAAAATATTAATCGCAGACACGAATATAACGCACTGCTCATGGATCCTTATTTTTGATATCCAAATTATTGGATTGGATATTTATCAGCGCTATGATCGTACCGATGCTTTTGATATGACTAGGGTTGTAAATTTGAAATATTTCATAATTGAAAATTTTATGCTTTATGAAATATTGAAAAATATTTTTTTTTACGTTTGAGATAGTGACCGTCAAATGTAATTTAATCAGTTGATATTGTTTGATATCGTTTCGGTACAATCTTGGGCGTTCCTATTTAACGTGGTATAGTTTATCAGCTGCTTATAAATAGGTTACGACCACAGATATGTTTAATATTATATGTTTAATAAATATATGTAGTAACGACAAAACCGGCGCATTATTATTGATAGCAGCTATTTTTATGATAATATCCGTCTAATAAGTAATAATTCTAATCGCCTGTGATTTATTTACATGCTACTAGTCAAGTCTTCTGAAGTATCTTCAGCCATCTAAATTTTAATTTCCATACTTTCTTGAGTATATTAATGAGAACATTATACTTCCCTAATTTATGATTTGTTTAACTATACAAAAGAGCTTATTTTTATTTTATTATATTGTTTTTTTTAAATAACATTATGGCGAGCCATTAGCTCGCCTTAAAGGCGGAGCCAAGCATCTGCCTAGAGTGGCACTTTAGTAGGGGCGGCATTTTTAAAATTGACTCGAACATTTTTTTAGTTCTATTGGTGTTTTATAAGAAAAATATTAAAAAAAAAATATTTATTTCGTGAAAACTACTTTCCTATATAATAAAATAATATTGTCTAAAGTTATTATATTACTTTATATTACGGCCTACGCTGGGCATTTTCAATTATTCAAAAAATATAAATAACCACATATCTGGTAGATGCGGTAGTGATGGATTTTGAGCAATAGTTATAGAAATCATTTTTAAGTCTTTTTACATATAATTTTATCCATAAAATAAAAAATTAAAATTTTTTTTAAGTAGAAATGTCACATAAAAAATAGGGAGAGGGGCTAAGTTAAAATAAGAACTCAATTTTTTTTTTAGAGGTAGCAAATTTTGATTTTTTTTCGATTAATAATTTTGATTATTTGCTTGGGCCGGCGTTGGTTGTAGGCGTTAAAAGTGAGCATAAAAAAAAAAACTGCCGAAAAACAGGTATTCGTCAAGAATTTATCAATAACTGAACGTTTCAATAATCAAATAATTAAATTAATATGTTAAAATTAATATAGACTATTTCAAACAACTGTTCTAACTATTGGAAATATTTTTGTTTGTGTTCGAATGGTTTTTATCACCTCGATGTTCGCAATTGATATTTTGGTGCCAAAACCTTTGTTCATAACTGTTATGAAACATTACAATATTGGCCTGAATAAATTCGTCCGAAACTAGTATGTAGTTTATACTAAATAAAGCTTTTTTTTAGCCGAATTATACCGTAACGCGGCGTTTTAAACACGAAAAGGTGGTGCGCCGTGTGCCGTTTCATTTGCCCATTGCAACGGACGTGATCGTAGTTGAGCTGATCGGAAACTGTAACTTTTCGTCCGTTGCAACATATAGGAACTTTTTTTCCAACGTATACCAAACGATCCGTTGATGCGACCGAAGGATTTTCAAAAGCGATTTCGTCGTCGAGCCTATCCGAGAACGAATTGTTCATATTTTTTCCCTCTCCGCAATAGTGTTATTAACTTTAATCATAGTAAATCGAAACCGATTCCAATGGGCTCTATAAACTGTACCGAAAAAATAATGGAAACGTGAGATGTACACACGGTGACGAATTCGAATAGGTTTTCAAAAACTTTATCGCGTCAAAATCGATGGATCCGTATACCTAGGGAATATTAAGTTTGCGCGTGCGATAGACAGATAGTGAATATCACAGTTGCTGATCCCTTTCGCAATACAACACAAAATAAGTTTTGTTAACGCACGACGACGGAAGAGAGTAGGTAATGGTTTTATTTTTCGCCAAAAAGTAATTGTTTTGGACTTTTGGCCGATATTGAACGATTACTTTCTGTTATGTTGTTTGCAACATTTATTTTTATTTTGTTAACATAATGTAAGTTATATATATATATGTTATATAGTTGGTTATACATTCGATTCTCGGTACGTGTCAAATCGTTCTACAATGGAATTGAAATATTATGTTTAGAACAACACAATTCAGAGCAACGGAAGCATACTCAAAGGACAGTGTTCTAGGCGAAAAAAATAAATAATATTTTGTACGTGCTGTCGTCCTCGTGACAGAAAAATGCATCCCTTACAATAATACGTCACATTATCACGAGTGGGTACAACGCGCTGCGAAACCTGATCAAGACAGACTACGGAAACGGAATATTGTCTAACTGTCGATACGTGTTCGGAAACTTGACAACGGCGGCAAAATGTGCGTAGACTTTACGGGCACGTGGATCAAACGCGCTCAGGGCCCCGTTTGACCGGGGACACACGAATGACGGACATTGCCCGTGGGCACCTGCAGGGTCTGAGACGGTCCTGTGCGTAATGACAACCGACGAGAACTCGACAACTATACGACAAGTGGCGAACAATAGTGGACGGAATTCGCTGACAAAACATTGGGCGGTCGCGCGGTGTATTTTTCCGTCGTATTAAAGGACGAAATAATAACGACTGCACTCGTTGACAATGACATCGTAATATCCTGTGAGTGAGTGCGGTGGGGCGGGGAATTCTTGTACAAAGCGTTTTTTATTCAACAACAATCGGTGAACATGTTAATCGAACACAACGAACCGCGTATGTACGTCGTTTGGTTACCGTTTCAGAACACGTTATATGTGCTGCTCGTGGAATCTGCAGTATTTAGCATATATTTTTTCTCCGTCCTTAATAGTTACGAATGTAGAGCTTACGATATAGTTTGCAAAAAAAAAAAAAAAAGTAAAAACAAATTTGCGCCGATCATCCGACGTTATTAACGAACATCATTGTGATATTGAACCTACAATGGGTTTCTTCTGCGTGACAAGATAATTGTGTTGATACAATGAATATGTATACATCTCCTCGTCACCAGCGTTAGCTATTCGCCGTGATGACAATGTAACGAATTGATGTTGACGATTGTTTGCGTAACAATAATCATATTTGAACAGACGAATCTTGCGAAGCGATCTTGATCTCGGGGTACTTGCGAAAAGTTCTCGCACAGTGAAAACATTAGCTTCGATAGGGCTTTATCGTTACTGACAAAACAACATAAAACTTATTTCTGTTTGACGATTCGTATCAAGTGGGCTGTGAAGTACGGCAAAAATACGTGTTCGCAGAACACGATTTACATGAGTGTTTCAACAAGTAAGGCGCAAATATGCTCGACGAGGGCGGAACAATAAATAAGTATTCGAGTAAATGTAACAACGTCTTTTCCTCGGTATAATTATTATCCAATCGTTTTTTTTTTTTTTTGTTTATTATGCATATAAAATAAACCGATGACGGCATACAGCAGTAGTAATTGCATAGATACCGGGGGCGCTTGTCGGGGGCAGAAATTATTTCTTAATACCCAGTGATAGTGCGATGCGAAGAACCGAAAACAAAAATATGAGGTACGAACACACGTCGAGCCCTGGTTTGAACGTATTAAGGTTACTGGCACCTGTATTGATGGTTTCGCAACCGTCTTCTGTACAAAGAAAATCGCTGCTTCTTGCTTACACACGTTATATAAAATATAGACAATGCGTGTGCACATGTTAACGAATGTATGTTACGAATCAGGATAAAACTAAATGACACGCGTGTCCGTTTCGGCTTTGATTTCGATTCGTTTTATAACATATAATTATTGTTTATGACCGGTAAACTCGAACTACTACAGTGGATGAGGGTCTGAGAGCAAACGCCTTTGTTAAAGTGTCGCGATCGCAGTAACAAGTGTTACATCAATTGACTATAACATTATGTGTTCGAGTAATTTACGAATCAAATGGTGGCAGTAACTGCGCAGTAGGCTCGCCAAGTATTATATCATTTTAGCCATCATCCAATATGACGATGTAGGCGCAAAGTGTAATACTAAATGTTGTAGCGACCGAGTCCGATTCACGAACAGACGATTTGATTTTGAATGCTGATACGTTGTTTTAGCTTTGTTTGGTCCCTTATGGTTTTATAATTTTTTTTCCTCCCTGAAAATAAACACCGCGAGTTTTCAAGAAGAAAATATTGAACGAAAAATTTTGATTTGCAGATACACGAACGTCCAAATCAGTCGAATACAACTCATTTCGTGTGCTACCTAAATCTGACGTATAAATCCCAACGCGTACACGTCAGATAAGTTCAAAGTTGGGAAAATGTAATTATAAGTTAATTTCGGTTCGAACGGTTTTCAAGATCTATTATACGCGCGAACATCGTCGGAAAAAAAAAAAAAGACGGATAACATTTTAATGCGCTGCGAATGCTTTTGACGAAATTATTTAAAAACGCTCCGAAGTGCGATATCATAATCCGTGCAACTATATCGATTAGAAAGTCGGTTTATTGTGATACCGGGAATCGTCAGCACTCCGGCCGCCTGTCAACCGATTCCGAGGACAGGGCAAAAAATAATAATATCCCTCAAACTTTCTCAGTGATTTCGGGTTATTCGAAAATTCGATTAAACCCGGCTGCGGGAATTGCATAAAATTATCACGTTGATTTCATGATTATCATAATTGCATAACCAAACCGATATGTCACCAAAGGGAGTTCCATTACAGCGCACATCGGCTGTCTGACCCGTTCCGCCAATCCGTCCACTTGCGTCACTCATCCGATTGTACTGATATCCGCGTAGAAATCGTTTGTATGTAATGACAACGGTCGAAATGTCATATCGGACTTAACGACCTTGCACCAAAGGGCCTGGAAAAGCATCAGTACCAATTTTGTGTCGGTTACTATGAAATTACGTATATGAATTATCAGACGGATACTATGACGGTTGTTTTTTAGATCATTTTTGAAAAATATTTTTACTGTTTATATTTTTCAAAATGAGATTTAGAGCCGCGAAGAAAAAAAGAAAATAATCTTTAAAAGTCGAACCAAACATATCAAACTATGCAATTATTACTAACGCATTTAATATTTTTAATATTTTAATTTTTGTTGGATATTTAGATTACGATTTAGTTACAAGAAATATAAAGAATAATATTACGTTCTACGTTAGATTTTACCGGTCCCTTGAATGTAACTATAGGTGTCTTTTTAGGGGTATGCGAGATGATCTTAAGGGATACGTGAAAAAAATGTAAGTATTGGTAAGAAATTTTGAATTTGATTTATTTAAAGAGATTCGTTTCAGAAATATGCAATATATGCTATTAAAAATGAAAACCATCAACTTATAGAAATGGAATACAGAATACTGTATGTATATAATAATAAATATAGAAATAAACTGAACGTAGCTCCAGATTTTAGATTATATCTTGCATCATTTGAATCTGATTATAAAAGGTTATATTATTTGAAATAAGATCAATAAAGATCTCACTGCATTTTTATATTAAAATTTTTTTATTTGTTATATAAGTAAAATAATTAATTTTATTTATTTATTTTTTTGTGTCGTATTACAAAATATAAAAATATTTAAATTATTATATTATATTATATTATTGTTATTTTTTTTATTTTAGTATTTTTAGAGTGTTTTTGTGAAAAAAGTTTAAAAGTTATAATGAGGGGTTCAATCTAGTAAAATATTTATTTTAGGGATACGGAAGAAAAAAAAGGTTTGGAACCGCGGATATAGGATATAACTTGGCCATGTGTCCTTTTAGTTTTATATCTTAAGTTTTGTTGTTTTTGCCTCGAATTGACGCCAACGTCAGTGGGGACATTAATTACAGATGATTTTTATTACGTCGTTCGATGGGTTAACTCTTATTTCTCAGTAATTTCGCAACACAGTCAAAAAAATTAATATTTTATACTGTACTAATACCACGCCCGTGACGCGTATTATCTTAATATAGTATCGTCGTTGGAGACATTCGTAAAGATAAGCTCGAAAATCGAAATTAAAAACAATAATAATAATAGCTTATACACGGGTATACGGTTTATTCTATAAGAATCTTAAGCGATGACGTGGTAATTCGGAAAATAAGAGGCGATAAAATTGTTATAAGATGCCTAGAGCTAGAAAAACTCTCCCAGCGCCATTCGTTTGGGAAATTAAAAATGATTTTGACCAATAAGAGCCGTATTTTCAGGAATCTAATTTGTAATTGGTGCAGTAGTGTTAGATATAAATGTAACAGTTAATTGTTATTTTTAACACATTTCTGAACATTTAATCCAATTCGATCTATACAAAATGGTCCACATACATGTGTGTTTTATGATTATTTATTTTTATGTTCATTCTTTTTTCATCTACTCCCACTGATCATCCCTCGTAAAACAATAGTCGCGGGACTTCGGACGTCGAAAACTATTGTTCTTAGAGTTTGCAGTCTTATTGAAAAATATACGCAGTGTTGGAACTGCTGTTCACGCGCATTGCGTATTATTAGAATAACAGTTTCGCTAGCTAAAGAGGTCTGTCCCGTAGACTTCGAATCTTCATCATGGAGACGTTTGTCTAGATTTGGAATCTAGTTTATGCTAAAACGGTCTCATGAAATCACACGTATAAGATCATTTTCTAGTGGGTGTGATTCTCTACGGGGATCAAGGCTTGACGGAAATACTAGTTCAAGTGTTGTCGAATCGATAATGATAGTACCAAAAAATATTCGAAATACGTCCGATTAGGGTTCCTACAACCGAAATTATGCGTTCGATGCACATTACTCGCACGTGTGATCAACAGAAATGAATGCTCGAGAGTGAAATGCGCTTAGTTTATTATTTTTATTCTTTAATATTTTCCTATTCGTTCATGAAATAATCATTAGACCTCATTCGGATTATATTTTATCAATAGAAGAAACAACAGTAGTCATTTCCAGCGTCTGCAGTGCGTTCAATAGTAATATATACGCCTTGAAAACGGAATCTTTTTTTTAAAAAAAAATTATCTTAAAAAAATACATTCAAATGCCATACTTTAATTATTGTTTGATACCATGCGTATGAAAAAATATATACATAACTGTCTGGGTCAACATTTAGTCTTTGATCAAAAAAGTTATGATAATGAATAATAGTAATTAAAAAAAGAGCCAAGCGTTGCATGTTATGCACAGCACAGGAATCGCTTGTTCAAAACGATCACATAATTAAACGATATCGCTGTTTTCAAAAATAGATTTTAATTGTTTTTTTTCCTCTGCTCGTGCATAGATATGTTTTATAAATTTATAACACAGAGATGGATAAACTTTTTTTAATGAAGTGTGCCAAACGCAGACTTGGATTAAAATTCACCGTGGTGGTTGTACTATATTTTTTTATTTATTTTTTTTAATTCAGACAAATATCAATCTACCATATAAATAGAATGATTATATACATAATAAACAGTAGGATGAGGAAAACAGAAAATAATCCGATTGAAAACATGAGTAGCACACATCACAGTTACTTGTCAACGTTTATACAAAAAAAAAAAAGATTACGACTATTGCACATTTTTTTTTCAAACAGTTAAACCCTGATGTTTGGCACGGGCTTTTGGACTTAACGAACAGTATGAAAACAAATAATTTTGACAAAATATGTTGTTTTTGTTTATAACTGTTCCTGGTCTCTAGCTGATTATTGAGTTTCATATTTTAGGGTAAGGTGAACATATATTTTTCTAGTCAAAACGAAACAAAAAAAAAAAAAAAAAAAAAAATAAATAAAAATATATCTTCATAATTTTGGTGACAAATTTTTTTTATTTAATAATTATTGACAATATTAAATACTATTATGGTTTTAAGGAACAGAAAAATTAAAATTAAATTAATTAATTACTTATTTTTATTATAAACAACTTATATATACAGAAAACAGAATGAAGGAGTCTCCATTGGAGGTACTTCAACAAGATTATTATTATATCTCACGTTTACATTTATATATTTTATTTTAATTAAATTTTTTAATATATAATCATATGAGTAGGTCACGATACCACTGCATTTTAAGCCTTTTATACTGTATACTAGCTGTATTATGTGTTTTATAATTTATTTGATGTATTATTTGAATACGTACAATAAGCTCATTTAGAACATAAATATCAAATGAAAATAAATAATACTATATGAATTCAAAGGTAAAACATCAATAATACTGCTACTAAATACTTATTTGTTTTCAAAAACAGTTGGTGTTCGGATTAAAATGAGAACTAAATAAAATAAAGAATTAATTATAATTAATTAATAATAACCTATAGGTATTTCAAAAGTGTTTTGAACCGATGAAAAATGGTAAGTACTTTTGTAATATTATAATTAATACTTAATGATCGAAAGTCACATTGCCGCAGTAGAATTTCACTGTGGTAAAATTAAAAACGAAATAAATTGAAATGCGTTAGGCAAAACGAAGATACAAAATCTACTCAATATTAGTCTTGTTTAATTCTTTCATCACTCGAAATTATTGATGAATTCATTATTTTCCTCCACCGGAACCCTGATTTATTGAAGTATAAGTATTATAATAAAAATATAAATCGAGTATCTTCGTTGGCTAACTTTTGATTAAAAAAAATTATCTGTACATTTTTTTTTGTGCATAATAACACATATAATAGAGTATAAAGCAAATAATGTAACCAAAATAAATGTGGTGTATACGAGTACATACGTAATGAATTAATGTATGATAGGTATTATATAATCAACATTAATTAAATTAAATATTATATAATTGTAAAATATATTGCAATGCTGAGGTCAAAGTCTAGGAATTATTTTCTTTACGCGAAAGTTTTTCAAATTCGGGTATTCATATGAGCCTTCAAAATATTGAAATAAGTAAATTTCATTTTTATATAAATAATTTTTTGAAAAGATTATTTGATGCTTTTAAACACGAAATTCAGTTGGCCTAGACGTTTGATTTTTGAAATAAAATTTTTAAGGAAAACTTGTTTTATAATGACTAATAAGTCATTATTTGGTTAGAAGAATAACAGTTAAATCTAAAGACAGTAATTTTCTATAACTCAATACTACATATATTCATCATATATTAAATATACATTATATATATTAATATATATATATTTAATCAATGTATTCATGTACTAGTAGGCTGATATAAGATTTTATCGAAAGTTTTAAATTTGATAAGAGATATACGGGTTCTGAAATCATTTCCTATATTTCCTCCCAGTTATGGTTTTTGATATTATTCCTAAATACATATTTTGGCTGTGATGCATTCATTTAACATACATGAAAAATAAAACATGTCTATTCAGTTCTGGGTATAGTTAGATTCTTAGCATGAAATCACATAATTTATATTGATACAACGATGATCTTCGTTGGCCAGCCAGTTCAACGTTTCTATTTTTGTGATACCAAATTAGGTAAATGCTTTTCGAATACAATTATGTTTTAAATGTACCGAAAAAATGTCAATGTGTACGTCAAATTAATTCTCAAACATTATTCAACACATTTATGTAGTCTATAAAAGGATTATATATAGATAATAATAAAAGAGTAATTAATTATAAAAACTAATGAAATTATAGAATATTAGCAGTCATTGAAGTTATTGAAATTTAAATCTTTAAAATAGTTTTTTTATTTCGAATAATATTAATAGATTATGATTTATTGAAAATGATTTGTAGTTATACTAATGTTTTAATAAAAAGAATAATTTTCTTTATTTAGATATTTTCTGCTATATATTTGTAAAAAAATGTTTGATATACGATTAACGGTAAAGTATCCAATGATTTAGACTTTTTTTTTTTTATTTACAAATAAGACTAATAATGTTCCCGTTGATATGCTACTGTAAATGTAATTACGAAGAAAAAAAATGTTACTCGTTGGTTTTCAATATGAAGATTAACTTTGAATTGCTGTGAGTATTAAATTGTTTGTTTCATCTTAGTTTTTTTTCGTTCAACCAAAAATACATTGGAAATGAGATGAAAATATAAACACGAGTAGGACTATTTTAAAATATGGCCATTTATTATTTTACCCAATGTTTCTAACGACTGTATCCTCGTTAAATATTTATAAAAAAATATTTCTTCGACGTACATCAACCGTAGTTTCAAGATGTTTGTTTTGCGACGAGACTATATTTACAAACACATAATGATTTTTTGAAAAATTAAAACTGTCTACAAAGTTACACAAGTTGTTTACAGACACTACATTTGCAGTTCAAATCGTTTAAAATAGTTTTAATAGTTTTTATTTTTGTATTAAGCATGTCGCGTTTGTAAAATCATGCTTTATCAGGAAGTGGGTCAGTGGTAAGACGAAATAAAAAGGCCTGGGATGAGTAAAAAAGTAGCTATAAAAATTGTAATATGATTTTAGTCTTGTTTCACATCAAAGGTTGCCGACACTCGATCATTAAGCCCATCACTGATTCGAACGACTCGTGTCGGCATCATAGTGGTCATATTTTAGACCACATCTTCGGTAGTTTTCCAAAATGCATTACGTACGAGCATTCACGAGGATACGGGATGCGCGTCAGAGTACGCCTTCGGATTGCCGTTTCGACCATATTCGTAAATATGTACGTATATTGCATACGGTGTAGGCACGTATTATGGGGGATGAGCGTCGAAAGAGACCGTCAGTAGTCGTAATCAAATGTTTTTGTTTTGTAATATTTTCCCAAAGCGTAGGACACTAACTACAACAGTTTAAAAATGGCAACGTTGGATTTACCATGTAACTTTCGAACGATGTACGCAGACCATCTGATTCACACGCAATCGTGTACAGTATAGCCTAAACAAGCTTAGTATAGCCGATAAGAACCACGAACAAGGTTATTCCACTAAAACAAACTAATCTCCCGTTATCCTTTCGATATTGTTCGATACAGTTTTGCGTGTTGACGAAATGAAGCCGTACGTCGACAAATATGTTTTTTTTTTTTTTTGTTTAGTTTTAATTCGATAGCCGATACGTTTAATCAGTGATACCTTAATGTATTACAACTGAGTCAAAAATATTTTTTGTTTTTTGACGAACGTCATTTCAAACACAAATCGAACGAAAGTATTCGGTATGTATTTCCAGAACTCACACTGTCCAGACTGGCTTGAAACAATAACTCGTGTCTTTCTCCATGTGTTGAGATTTTTTTTTCCTCCAAAGGATAGTAGGAGAAGTGTCCTAAAATGGTCAACTATGGTAATAAGACGCCGGAAACAACAACAACGAAGTCATTAGAATATAAGAAAATAAATATGTAACCCCATTTAGGTTATAATAGTTTAATAAATTTGTTACCCGCAGAAATATCGACGGCTCCGGCCGTCGAAGCTTTCGTATCACCGAAGATAGATAAAAAATAACGTCGTAAATAATAATCGTTGTCTACATTTTACCCGGATGCTTCGACGCGTATTTTTTTAATCTCATTTACAAACGTCAACGGTTAGAACGATATCGTCAACGCGGGCGATTGCGTCCTGCGTCGTTACATTCAATGACATGTATATTTCTTACCGGACAGGGCCGGCATTAGGTGGAGGCAAAACGGGACATTTGCCCAGGGCCTCGCGCGAAACGTGAAACTCGTGGATCGCCTGTCGAGTGCGATTTCTTGAGAAATCCGTTGCCATATAACAAGACAAATCGACATAACAATATTAAATTATATTTTATGTCATGCATGCACAAACCCGGGATACATAGAAAGTTTATCTTATCGCATTTCTTAAATTTAATTAATTATCACCCGACGTGGCGTGCAGCTGTCACCGAGTCTGATTACATATTATCGCATTCAATTACGGCCTACAGGTTTACAGGTGACTATGGTTGTTGGTAAAATAAGTTTACATCATAAACAATGATCGTATCGCGTGTACGTATACTTACACGTTCTTACGTAGCGCACCATTTTAACGCAGCACCCGTTGCAGCTGACCAGCGGCGGTTGATCTTGAGGCATGGCCGTGTAGTTGAACGGGTCCTTGCACCGAGGGTCCTTGGCGCTGTCGCACTCGTAACAGTAAATGGACCGAGCTAGAGACAAGGTGGCGGAAGATCGCAAAACAGAAAGAAAATTTCGATTATTGTATAATAAACATAAAAATAATTAATGAATGTTTTGGATTTTATTTTTAAAAACTTGATAACACAATCACACACGCAGCATATATATATATATATAAACATATTGTATGACGTACGCATTTACTCCGTATCATCATCACCATTATTATTATTATTATTATTATTAAATCTATCGGTTAGCACCATAGGCGTGCGCAGGGGGTACGTAGGGTACGCAGCTGCGTACCCTGAACATAGAACTTTGTTTTTAAAAATATCAAAAATAAGTAAAAATCATGACATATTTATATTATCTATATGATTTTTTTATTGCGCTAGAATCAAGGTATATGCTTAGTCAGATTTAATGCGTTAACGTGATTAAGAAGTACTATGGTTCAAGAGGGATTGAATAGTTTTTAATAATTAATGTTATTAATTATTTAATTAATGTTTTTAATAACTGAGCAAGAACTGGCTGCAAATTTAAATCCAAAAAACGTTATTGATGATTTTAAAATCTTAACTGAACGCCAAATTCTGTTATGATCAATTGTAATTGTTTATCAATTTAATTTATTTATTTTGTTCTCCTTTATTCAGCATCAACAACAAGGTTATTAGCTTACATTTGTTTTTTACTACTGGGTTTACATTTTTATATTCTATAAGGTATTTACATGAGTTTTTTTTAAATTCAGTTATACATTCCAATTATTTTGTTTTTTTATTAAAGTACATAACTATGTTTTTGTTTATTTACACTATTTACATTTTTTACTCAAGTTTTATATATTTCATTTTTTTCTTTTTCATAATTTATTTAAAATTTTAATTATGAAGAAAATCATAAAAATCAAAAAATGGCTATTCAGTCTTTTTTTTTTAAGGAAAAAATTAAGATTTTAAATTAAACAGCTTTTTAGTAATTTGTGCTATATTTTCACCAAAATTTTGAATGATTAAAATAAATTTCAGAGGTGATTGGAGAGGGAGTCGCGGCAGTCTTTTGAATAGCCTAAAAAAGAGGTCTGTTCACGCCTATGGTTAGCAAATTATGTACATGGGGACCAGCGAATATTGTTTATGAAATATTAAGCTAAACCTTTTACTCTGCTAAAAAATACTGATACGTCAAATGCACTTAATAAAATTTTAAGTCGAGAGTTAAGAGTTTCAAGTCACGCTTCTCGTAATGCAACAAATCGCACAAAAATATGAACAGTACACATTACGTTCACAAAAATTGTTTCCTCAATGTCTATTTTTTTCTCTTATACTATCTTATTTTTTAACATGTCGGCTTTACCAGTCTGAATTTTAAACGTGAAAAGTATAAAATCCTTTCTAATATTTCTAGAATGTTTTGTGCCGACGTTCCATTGAAAATAATAATACTTGTCTCATAGCGTTATTATTATTATTTATTTTTCGTAGAGCTCGACACGAAATGCTTTTGAGTTATGACGGTCAATACGATATAAAGCCTTTAATAGAATTGCGGAAGAGTTGTACGACTGGATGGGCACGTCGACGTATAGTTATTTGTCGCGTACCAGACGAAAGCATGCGAAGCTTAAGTCTGTATTGATGTTTTTCTATACTATAGGTATATCCACTGCAAGTCTACGGAATCCAATCGACGAGAACCATTTACGTTGTATGGTTTTCTTGCACAGTAATATATCTGCCACGATTTTCGAATAGTTCCCCACCCCATCGACGAGAAATCATTACCTATCATGACGGTGTGATATTCGTTCGCCAACGGCATATGTGGATTATCCTATCATTAGTGTTCCGTCGTCCGGATATTTTATTATTTTTTTTTTTTTCGTTTTATTGGATATTGTTTGAATACCATCGTTTCGGTTCCTTTCAAACGTGTGCATCGAAATATTTCACATGTTTTTCGAACTCATAACGTTATACGGTCAATCGGTTTTTTTTTTCTTTCTAAATGTACATTGCACATGCGGCCTGCACCTGGTGTTCGCGGAAATAATATTTGAATAACGCGCGCATTCAAAGACAAATCGCATGATGCCTGTATGGAGGAAGTTCCTACGCGAAGCTTAGTAGATAAACGACTACACATGTGATTTCATACGTGAAAAAAAAATACACTGGTACGTGAATTCCTACACGAACAAAAGTACACCAATATGCGATATGTAATTTTCTACGTGCAATTCCATGATGGAAAACGCAGCGCATCATTATTTAATACTTACTTATCTTTATTAGTAATAATTACTCTGGACAGTAATCCAAATGTGATTCGTCACATTACTCGTGATATGATAAATCCCTTTTTTTTTTTTTTTTTTAATTCAGTACTTTTTTTTATTAATAGAATTAATATTATTTCACGTTGAAAATTTATTAAAATTAATTAAATTTGGTTTACGTTTAGCGAAAAGGTGAACAAATTTTTAGTGTACAATAATAATTATTATAAATTTTAAAAGAAACGTTGAAACAAATATAATATATATTATGTTCGTGGACGTACGTAAATAATAGGGTGCTTTTCTAAATTCTACACTGATTATAATTATCTTGAACGTATTCAATTAAATAAATTTAATTATCAATACGAGCTCAATATTATATATAATATATCACATAAAAATAATTTGAATTTAAATATTATTGAAAAAGTCCATAAAAGTATTAAAGAAAAATTAAAACACAAATATATCTGACGAAAACGAAAATTCTAAAAGTAATACTATTTATGTATAAATCGCTTTTAAAACCAATAATATTTAATCAAATATATAAATAATAGAACTTAAAATTCACAAAAAAAATTCCCTTTTTTTGAAAATGCTAGTATATATAAACTTAATTTTGATTGTGATACATTTTATGTAGGTAAGACAAATATAAATATTAAACCGAGGTATAAAGAACACGTTTCTGAAATAAAAGACAGTTCCTAATTCAAATTTTACTAAAACATGTTATAAAAAATAAACTTAATATACATTTTAAGAGGTATCAGTGCAGACTTAGAAAAATTATGTAATTAAAATAACCTTTACATTAATTCAATTTTCGATGAATTACACATATATAAAGAAATGAAGAAATATAATTTTAATAATATTTTAAATGTAAAAACCTATTTTAAAAATAATATCTTATGTGAATACTTTTTAAATAATAATAAATAATAATAACTAATATATTTATATTTTTAAGCATATCTATGTTTAATAAGAATTCATTTTTAATAATTTCTTCTATTAAAGTAAATTATCTTTATGTAAAAGGTCTAATTTTTCACAATGTATTCCTTTCTTTATTTTTTCATATTCAATCACTATTTTATTGATTTTATACATACCTGACGATGAATTTTTAATTGGAAACCGGTCGTATGGGTATGGTCGAATTGCACTTGGATTGAAAAAAGGTAATGGTCGAACTGCACTCGGGTAAAAAGAAGGTAGTGGTCGAACTACACTTGGGCTCAAAAAAGTATTTCAGTAAAATGATTATGCATTTGAAGGGGTTAGATTTATTTTATTTAGTTACATTTATTACCATTTAGTAATCATTAACGTGGTTAAAAATTATTGTTTTATACATCACATTATTATTATGTTAATTACATATATTTACATTATACATTATATTATATTATACATATTATTATTATTTGGTATACATTTTTTTTTTAATCGTCAAATTTAATTATTGTCATTATTATAATTTTTTTTTGTCATTTCGATGATTTTTTGTAGTAATGACTAACTGTATTCAAAAATTCTACCCTGGTAATACGCTTCTGAATATATATGTTATTATTATTAAGGATGGGCCGATACCACTTTTTACTGATACCCGATATACCGATATATACAACCGATATAAAACCGATACCCGATATTATAATCACAAGTAAAAACTAAGTTGATTTTTAATATATTACATAAAAAAAATTAACTTTTTTGGCAAAACCATGAACCGATACTAAAATTAATCCGATATCACAAACCGATAAAACCGATACCCGATATTATAATCACAAGTAGTTTTTGCGGTATCGGTTCAAATATCGGTTTTGAAAATAAACCGATCCCGATATTTCCGATACCACCAATATCGGCCGATACCAAGTATCGGTTCTAGGATCGGTCCACCCTTTAATTATTATATAATATTTTATCTGCTTTATCTAAATGGCACGAACTAATATATATTGTTATTAAATAAGTACGCTGTAGCGTTCTTCAACAGAAAGATTCGTAATATTTTTAGAGGGTTTTCCATTATAACTCTTTTTTTGAAAGAGTGCAGTTCGACCACTACCTGCTTTTTACTGGAGTACAGTTCGACCATTACCTTTTTTCAATCCAAGTGCAATTCGACCATTTATTTGTAGGTAATAAGTGCAATTCGACTATCCCGGGTGGTATTTTACAAAGGTATTTTGTTTTACAAAATAACTGAACTACGTTGTCAGTCCTAAGTCCAAATGAAGTGAGAAGGATATTTGTATTCGTTATAATTTTTATTTGTATAGGAACTTACGTAGAATTCAAGGGTGGTTTTTACCTGCTATATCTCGTGCGAGAATTTACATTTGCTTGTCTGTATAACATGGTTTTATTGGTATAGCACAGGGACGGGCGAAACCAGCATTTTGTGCTGAATTTCGAGGTTTATATTATATTATCTGTTTGTTTCAAAATAGCTTATGTTTCACGGATTAGTGTCAAAAGTCTTGAGTGTACCATGTATGGATTCGCTCTGGATTCGACCAGAAACGAAACCGACGTGTGTCGGTAATAATAAATGTGTATAGATAATAATAACCGGAATCAACAAAATAAGTACAAACAAAAATATTGCTATTACGTTTGAATTTTACAGTGTCCTTAACAAATATTAAATTGCACTGTTGTTTATGGAACGGTTTTAAGATTTAAATAGATTATATTATAATAATGTTCAAAAAACAAATGTATGGTCCTTTTATTCAAATTGCGCTGTCGAATGTATTCGTAACACGAAAACTAGTATTAAATAGTGTTAGAACGTAAACAATGATTTTGTCAGAATTCTAAAATAATTTCTATAATTTAAAACGTTTATCTTTTTCTACACACGTACATACGTTGTACAGTTGTACGTCCGATATTTATTCATGACAGTCGAAACTATTAAGACTAAAAAGAAGGTCATAACAATCAAATATGGTTCGTTGAAAATTATTTGACCTCTTTATTTTTATCATTATTTATTATTTTAAATTTCAAGCATAACGAATATAATTTAAAGTCTTCGAAAAGGTATACAAAGTTTAAATTGAATGAAAGAAGCTTTATAGTTTGTTTTATTTGAGTTATTAAAAGTTAAATTGAGTTATTACTGGACTCACTCGCTCGGAATTAAAAACATGAAACTAACCAAATCCATTCGTGTAACTAAACATTTGATCAAAGGAGTGCTTTGGTTTTGCTCATTTTCGTACTTAAAATAATATAGATAGCGGGTTATATTTTACTTAGATCAAAAACTAAAATACGAGTAAGAAATTAGTTTTCGAATAACAGTTCAGTGTCTACCGATTTTATGAACAAAATAACTTAATTCATACTTGTACTTTATTAATTTACTCGTTGAAGGCACTCATATTCCCTAGCTGTGCTAGGGTTAAAACCAAACATTTATGTACAAATATTCACTGGTCCGAGGTTAATAAACTGTGAATTTGCAATTTTCTTCATCTAAAAAATTCAGATTGCTACTGTTATAGTATTATAATCTTAAGCGGGGACTGATATTAGTTATTCGATATTAGTTAGGTATTCGATGAGCGGTAATAATTAAAGCAAAAGGAAAAATATCCATCCGACCGCTTTGACGTGATGGCGTACATAATACGTAAATAATTAAAACCGTATGATTAATATTTTGAAGATAAACATATAATATATTTTGTATAATTATAATGTTTGTAATATTTTCTACTCGGTTCCCTAAAATAGGAGCAACGGCACTTGTCACAGTATACAGTTTTTTTTGACAAGGACCATGTTGTTCCATAAAAGCGATACCATGATTTTCTTTCATCATCAAATAATATCTAATCAAGTGCCGATCTAGTACTCAAAGATTATTTAAGTTTATTATATGAAAATTTCACAGCAGCAGCATGAAATTTATTTTTTTACTTAACAGTTTCACGTGTCGAGTAAACACTTCTAACCCCAACCCAATCAAATTTTTACATTTTTATTTAAATATAATATAAAAAATATATGATTAAAATTGTGCGAATTTGAAATTTTGTATAAAACATTGGTCGCACAAAACCACCAGCTTATCATGAAATAGATACTTTAATAAAAAAAAAAAAAAAAAACTACTTTTTGAAATACTGCTATAGAAATCAGTGTACAAAATATATACTACTGTAAGAAGTAATGGGCTAATCAAAATTAAAAAAATATTAATATTCAAAATATAATTGAACGCGATCAAACTGTAATCACATCATGTAATACCGAAAATGTAAAATTATCTAGATTTATTAAAATGTAATGTAAATAATATCTAAGAAATTATTATTTTTCTTATATGCCGTGCATAAGTTTTAAATAACTATTTTATATCGAAACTAGTTCAACTAGTAACTATTCTATGTTGTTCCCTTGGATATTAATGAAAATCTCTACACGAATTATGATTTGCGAAGTATTTAATATAAAAAAAATATTAAACACAAAAAACGTATACGTTATTTATTCTACATCAGAACTAGTAGGTTGTACGAAAGTATCGAAGTTACGCGCGTTACGACATACGGTGTCGTTGTACACACGAAACGCTAAAAAAATTTAAACACATTTTTAACACGATCATAAGAATTTTAAACGATTCGAACCCCTCCCAAGCACGTAAAATGCGCGCACTTTTTCTTGATCATCAATGAAAAACTATGTTAACAGTGCGTGTGAAATAAATATCAAAGCGTAAAGATAAGAAGAAGAAGAAGAAAAAAAATTAAAAATAAAATGAATGAAATGATTTGAAGGATAAAAATATGCATAAATAACCTGACCTGTGGTATTGTGTTCATACACGAGGAAAAACGGACTGAAAACGGTATCTCGCGGAGGAAAATGGCTACGGCCCGTTTCTTCACACTTTTTATTAGACGGTTACGTGTGTTACGGAGTTAATAATATTACGGGTGTACGGAAAACAGCGTTATTGTGTTACATTAGACTTTTAGGTGTACACAAGTCGGTATTGCAATAGCTACGTCACACACCTACCTTGATATGCCGAGCATTCCGTACTAGTGCCGACGACTCCGGGTATGATAACAACGAGTAAAACGATTATTCTAATTTCCTTCATTCGGGCCGATATAGTAATAATTCGTGTGTGTGTGTTTGTGTATGTGTGTGTGTATTATAATATCACATTATTTCGTATCACGTATTTTTCCATTCGAGTTGTTTACCGGACACAATTTAAAATAAATTTAAAAAAAAAAAAACCGTCCGTAAACGAAATACGAAAAATATTAATTAATTTATACCAAGTACCGTCGACGTATCGTAAAACGTATTATACGTATGTGTACGTTATATATTGTTAGAAGATAAAATATTTTAAATGTTTTGTTTGTTACTCACGGGGAAAACATTCCTGACGGGACAGCGATATGTTAGCCAACACGACAACTGAAATGCAAAAAGAAACACACAATATTTAAATAAGTATGTACACGGATTTCTGTTGCAAACAAAATACTACTAAAACATATTATAATAACGAACAAGCGAATAAATATACATGTATTACATTATGTAATGTGTGTGTGTGTGTGTGTGTGTGTGTATAATAATAACGTAAAATAATGATTAGTCAGTAGACGAGAAAATGAAAATGGAAAAGAAAAAACCGACACGAAACGCGAAACGACCCCAAACGCGCCGTGCGTATACCGGCGCCGCTGTGCTGGTTTTTCGCCGTTCACAGTTATATAAGTTTGAATTAGGTACGAATCGATTACCATATAACGTCGTCGCGTGCTTTGCTAGTTCTACGTGTGTGCATGTGTGTGTATGTGCGTGTAAGTATATATGTGTGTGTGTGTGTGTGTGTGTGTGTGCGTGTGTGTGTATGTGTGTGTGCATGTGTGTGTGCGTGTGCGTGTTCGTATTAGTGTTCGTGTGCGCTGGCGTTCGCGCGTGTATGTGTATACAGGGTCTTTCACGTGACGGTTAATTTATCCGTTAAAATATTTTGAAAGAATTAAAAAATAATAACCTCCGCGGACGAGACGCTCGATGAACCGCTTTGAAAACTGGATGGATCGTTGACGGTTATTCATCTTTTCAATAATGGAAAGAAAACAATAATATATTATGCGGTAACTTTTACAACATGTCTCCCGTAAGTTGTTCACGATTGATGGTGCTCAGAGTTTTTTTTTTTTAACATTGCGAAACTCAAAAAAGACCCTGTACAATACACGTGTGTGTGTGTGTACGTTCACGTGCGCGCGTGTGCGCGAGCCCTAAGAACACAAACACGCGCTTACGTATATAACAAATATAATTTCTATCATTATATATAGATTTGAAATTAATGACATGTTCTTTTTTTTTTTCGCCCGCCGTCTGCGCACGGGTAAAAATAAACGTAAGACCGTGCGTTTCTTTTGAAAATGGCATTTTTTTTTTTTTTTATTTGATGAACACGCGCGTACACCTCACGGCCATGTCCCTCCGAATCAATCGTAAACGGACGGGAAAAACGAACGGCAACGATATATCGTGTATCGCATCGTGTGCGCAGCACTGAATAGTGATCACAATTGTCATTATGCTTAGTAAGTACACCGTCGCGGTTACTCGTCACCGGCAGAGCCGTCCTCAGGGAGGGGGGGTGAGCGACAGGACTATTTTGTCTTTGGCCCCGGTATAGAACAATTTAAATGGGGCGTCCTTAAAGTCCAGATTGATTGGAAATATTCGGCGCTATCTGTTAGAGATTATTATTAATATTCATATATTTTTCTTTATAATTTTATACAAATGTACGTACAAGTTCGTTATCGTGGGTATCGTTGCGACAAAATCTTTCTGTGATAATTTCTATGACTGTTTATAAATTATCTAGAAATAAATTTAACTTTTATTAGAAAGTGGTGACTGGTAATTCATTGTTGAAAAGTTATTAGAAATGTAAATACATCGATACATTTAAAATGACCTTGATTGGTTGAAGTTTGGAAAACTATATTTACCAACATTTTGCAAATTTGGAGTGTATATTTTTTTATCATACTTTTATATTGTTATTATGATTGAAGGGTCTCCGAATAATTTACCCCAAGCCCTAAAAATCCCTAGGACGGCTCTGGTCACCCGTACTTGGGTACCCATAATACTGTGTAGAGTGAACGATTAAATGAAGGGCCGTGGGGACGACCGCCGCCATAGTAAGTGCACAATACGGTTTTAACAAATTGTACTTTAAATAATAATAATTGGACCTTTGTATAATTATTCGTGCTACACTGGACCGAACACAAAAGGATAAAGGTTATATGCAAAATAATTTTTTTTTCCTGTGAAATTAGTATGCATTGTCGCAGGCAGAAACTATTATTAACACAAAACGGGGTAGATATGGGCAACATTTTTTTCATCGAGGTAAAAAATTACTGATTGATTATTTGATTTTGCAATTATTAAAGCCTGCTCGAACCAGGAAGTAAATTAATATTTTTTATCGTTATTATGAAATGACGAAAAAAAAAAGTGACAAAAGTGACCTTTTGTTAGCAGTTCCGTGTTAATTTGATTGAACGTTTAGCAAACGTAAAATTCTCAAAGTTATAATAAAAATGCTAAAATTAAATTATATTGTGATGCACGGTGGACTAATGTTACAGCCGCTGTAACTAAATCAATTTAAGTCCGTATCTCGTACAAAAAGCGAGTTTCCAATGCATTACGAACTCCTGTATCGACGATATATATAATATTACGATGGGATAATTCAATTCGATAAATGCTATTTTTTCCAGCCTTTGATGTCGATGGCTCCACTGTGCGACGGGGAAAAAACTAGTAAAAATGCAATTTTATACGTTACAAATTGGAAGTAATTTTATTTCCTGGGAACACGCGATTGAATGTTAAGAATTATATTACAAAAATTCAACACCGTCGAACGCGTATCGCACGTGTGTGGTACGACCGAAGCAATAACACTCCGTTTATGAGTTAGCGATTCCGCATCGGGATCATCCATCACAATAATATCCGTAAAATAATTCGTGAAGGAAAATTCAAACCTAGACGGGGGTTTTTTTTTTTTCATAAAACAATATAAACATATATTCGTAAATGACCTTTGTGTTTATAACATGATGTACGTGCAAAGTTTACAAGTCCGTGACGTATCAAAAAATAATAAAAAGACACATCCGTACGTAAACGGTATAAATCCTCCGAGTGATATTACACAAGTGAATTTTGATTGCTTTTTTTTTTTTTATGTTTTCTGTAACGGGATTACATGCAATGACTATTACATTGCAGCCGAATGGAAAAAAAAAAAATCCACTAAACAGTTGAAGGCACAAAAACAATTTCTCGACAAAGTGTTCAACGATACAACGAAAACGTTCATCTCCGGATACGTATTAATTATTTATTATTTCGTTAAGGACTGGAGGCAGGCGAACGCATACCCCGACTGTGCCGCGAAAACATGACGTTTTCGTTGGCTTACGTGAAAAATCCGCGCTGTTGTGTCCCGAAACTGGGTACCGATAAAAATAAACGCGTTTTCGCCCCGTGTGTGCCGTCGCCGTAGCAAAAATCGAATACAATATTACGCGATGCACGCATTCCCCGTCGCGAGTGTATGATTACTACGCGGAAGTGAAATAAATGAATTTGTCATTTGCTCGGGAACCGATTCGATTTGCCAGTCCAATAAATACGAGCACAATAACCGTTGCGACCCAGAAATCGTGTTTGGTATATACGCTGCGAGGACCGCGAGTTATCTCCGGCGGCTGGCGTTTATTAGATTTCTGTTTTTGCATTCAGAACTGTGCGGCAATTTTCTAAGATCGACCGGAATTTCGAGACGTGCCAACCGACGCAATACACGATTTCGTTACATTTTTCCGCGGGACACCGCAGTATCGGATTGGTTCTGAAAACCGATTTTCTAAAAACTGAGAACTCCACGTCAAAGTGTAACGCAGCGTTTGGAAACGTCGTGCTACGTCGTCAAGTCTCAGTCACCGGGATCGTGTGCGCGCGAAAATATCGTCAGATTGTTTATTGATACGTGGCCGCGCAGACGGTACCATGGAAGCCTAACGGAATCATTGCGAACAGTAGGAATGCATTTCGAACACGGCATGACGTGTGCTTATAACTATTATTACGTGATATAATAATAGTTTACTAACGCCAATTGAGTTTGTAGCGTGTTTAAAAAAAAAAAGTGTTTAAATATATATAATATTGATAGTAGTAATACTTATAATAGTATTCAATTATTATGATTGATTTCTTATTTCTGTAATATGTATTTTCTAAAAAAAAAAAAAAAAATTATATGGTTTTATTGATTAACAATTCCTTAATAACTCAAAGCCATGTTTTATACATTTGGTGGTTTACTATTTGAAATCAAGACGTAAAAGCTAAAGCGTTTAGATTCACCATCAAAATCGAAATCGAAATTGATTTCATTACATCTTCGGAGCATACGACATATAGGTCCATTAAAACTATGCGTGTAGTCGCGAGTGGAACGGTTCATACGAGTAAAAGGTTTATTTAGATCTCGATCAAAATGTGAAAACCAACCAACGTATCGCCTGCAAAATTGCAAGACGATTAATTAGATTATTTAATATTTCATAAATAAAAGATAATACATTTCATAGATTGTTTCATGGTTCGTTTTAAGGCCATGCGACGTGCGCACATATTACATTAAAAACACACACCGTCGGTTTTCAATATTGAAGCCTCTATACCGTGTAGTTACGGATTTTAAACTTGTGATGTATACCTACCTATGGAAATTAATCAATAATTGGAAATGAGAACTAAAACATTATATGTGCATACGCGTGAAGCTCGGCATCACTCGCGGAACGCATTTAATAACATGTGAGTGGGTATAAAATACGTGCGTATGATAATGTTGCAGAGCTACTGTACGGCCTACACAAGGTTACGGTGTCTGGCTAGCATATCGGTTGATTTTTACGGTACATTTTATCGTGTTACGAACGTGAAATGTACATCGTCATTAGTGTGTGGTCGGGCTGTTTATTTTTATTTTTTTATTTTATTCACTTTTAGCCGCGAACAACGCTGCAGTATAACAATAATTTTCATCTTGCCGTAAAAAACCTAAAAAATCAACGGTATAAACGCGAAAAAAAAATGATTGACATAAATGGATGTTTGATTTTTAAATTTTTGATTTCGTGTATGAATAATAACTGTTCAATAATCGTTTGCTTTCAACGTAACGTGGTTCGGAACTTTTTTTTTTATTTTTCATTGATTGCATAATGATGCAAGCAAAAACAATTATTTATCCCCAAACGAAAAATGGAAATAATGTTTACGGTGAACATTGCGAAACGTGAAGGTAGATTGAATAAAACAAATAACAATTATCGCTGTGTATTATAAATACATTGTTCAAATAGATGACCATTTAAAATGCACAAATTCTTTTTATGAACAGCATAGTTGAATATATAGCATTAACACTTAACGAAAGAAAAGAGGATTACCAAGACGAATCAAATTATCAAAGAAAAAAATTACACATTTGTATGAATATCCTCCAATGCCTGTTAAGGAAAATCGAAAATTATAATTTTATCAACATAAGAAATATTTTTGATTTTGAAATAGTAAGTACTGTAAGTACATTTAACAACTACTATTACCTATCATAACGTTGTTATTAATTTATTATTGTGGTCTTTAAGAATAAAAATGAATACAGATACATTCTAATAATAATAGAAATATATATATATTATAATATTAATTATTCCCTACTGTAATCTCAGATTTATTGTGCTACTCATATACTAGCAATTAAACCTTACGAATCAATTAATGATAATAATATATTATATAACTTATATGAAATCTTTCCACTACGTCTATCTCAATTTTATTTATAAATATGAAAGACATAGGTACATTCTACATTAAGATTATTATGAATGTTATGAATGTATTTTATTATATAAAATTAAATCACAGTTTGTTGATAGTTACTTTAATTTATCCTAATAAAATGAACAAACTATTACGTGAAAAATAATACTCAATAAGAAATACAATTCGACAATAATATTTCTTCAATTTGTAATATAAATTCCAATGAATTAAAAACATCGAATGAAACTTGGTTACATTCTTATAAGAAATTAAAAAATACATATCCAATGAATATTCTATTATTAAATATTCGAAACATACCTAAAAACTTTGATGAACTGTGTATTCATATTGATAATGTGAAAATATAAATTTATATTATAATTTTAACTGAAGCTAGGATTACAGGATACTGACCCAAATAGATTTTGCATACTAGAACACTACACATTATACAAAAACATCAAAAAATTAAAACTTTGGAATCTATCTCTCTATGACGTTTTACAAGCTATTTAGGCCAATCGCTGCAACAACCACTTGTCTCGACTGATCTTAAATTAAATTTAAAATTAAAAACGATGGAATTTTATATGTAATCGAAAATTATATGTATCTCAAACTCAATTAAAACCGTTAAAATAACAGATTTCAAATTAAACCCAAATTAAATTATTTTTTGCTTAGAAATAATTTTTTTATTAGAGACAGGTAAATTTGTATTATAAGCATATATAAATGGGTAATTATTTAATCAAAATTTAACAAAATATTCTAAAAATAAACAAAGACTCAAAATAGTTTTTACTCTACGATCCTCGGTGATGTAAATATCGATATAATTATTAAACAAATAATGAAAATATAAATTATTATCATAAACTTTTATATAATTATGGCTTTATAAATACAATCAATTCCAATACAAGATCAAATAAAAATGGTGGGTCTTGTATAGATCATATGTTTATTAAAATAATATCTTAAAAAAATACCATTACTTATGTTGTTTACACAAAAATCACAGATCATTATTAAATTATCTCTAAAAATTATTAATCTCTCAAATAACCGAAAAAAGTAATCTAACCATAGAACTATTTTCAAATTTAATCAAAATATATTCTCTCAGAATCTTTTAAAATAAAACATATTATCACTAACCAAATTTGTAAAAATAACTCAACAAATATATATATACAACACATAACCTTAATAATTTTAAGTTTATAAGTATTGAATTTACATTAAAAACAGTTTAATCATTAAAAAATTTATTCTGCATTAGGTTTTAATAATATTTCATCTAACAATCGAAAATAATGTACACAATTTATTAATATCACTATCATATATTTTAAATTTATCTATTTTATATAATGTTTTTTTCCGATACATTTAAAATATCAATAGTCACACCAACTCTCAAAAAAAAGGACAAAAAAAAATGTTCCAAAATAGTGCTTTATATCTATTATATCAAATATCCTAATAATTTTTGAAAAAATTTTTCAAAATGATCTACAATAATATTTCGAAACGTACAACCTATTATCACCATTACAATACGGTTTATATCAAAAAAAGGTACATATCAAGCAATAGGTAGCTAATATTACTGAATCAGTATATAAAGTAGATAATGATAAAAAAATGTGCTACTAAATAATTAGAACTTGCCAAAGCCTTTGATACAGCGAACCATGAAATATTATATTATTATACAAACTAAAAAATATAGGAGTATATGAAATAGCATAAAAACTTATAAGATCATGTTTGTTTTTGTTTTCAATACGTAAAATATAAAAATACTTTAAGTTCTGAAGAACTAATAAAATTCAGTGTCCTATAGGGTACGTTACTGTCTCCAGTCTTATTTAAGATCCAACTTAATGATTTAAATTTTCTACCTTTAAGTGGAAATCTGACCTATTTTGCAGACGATACTGTATTAGTTATTACAGGTGGTTATTGGACCGAAGTATTTAAAAAAATCCAAAGAGATATACAAATAATACAATATTGGTTACTAGACAATAACTTATTCTTAAACACTGTAAAAAACATTCATATTACCTTACTATTTAAAAAGTACAGACTTCCCCAATATTATTTCATACTACATATAAATAAATGTGTAAATGAACAAAACTTCGCTTACACTTAAAAAATAACAATATTTAACAAAAATTTGAATTGCTTGTTTGTCATATTTTTTAATAATTAATATTAATAAATTTTTGTGTAAATAAAAATCGTCAAAATAATATTAAGAGAAAATTATTTGTTAGTTAAGTATTCATGAGCCCACGCACGAGCATGCTTAGGGGGCCCATTATTCTGTTGAAATAATAATAAATAAATAATAAACAGTAAAACTTAAATTGTACAAAATATCTACGTGATTTGTGTCAATTTATTTATTATAATTGTATCCTTAATTTTAATTATTGGACTATACAATTTTAAGCTAATGAATACATGATCAAAGTTGAAAATCTAGAATAATTAAAAATAACATTAAATTACATTTAATTTAATTTCAATTTCACATAGTTCAAGAAAAAAAATACAAAGTATTACCATCTCCATAATCTGAACCTATTCTGTACTTATTACACGAATTTACGCTAATATTTTTTTTTATTTTTTTTTATTATTAACTTAACAAATTTTACTGAAAATTAAAAAAATCGTGAAAAAAATATTCTGAAAAGATTGTTATTAAATTATGAAGTTGAATCATAAATACTTTCAGAAAAGTAAATCTAATAAAACGGCCATTACCAAATTTTACAGACCTAAAAAGTTTTTAAAATGTGTATTAAAAATGTAAATTTAACTGAAAAAATGATTAGGGTACTTTATGAAAAAAAAAAAAAACAGAAATTGATCGTCAGTTAATATAATATGTTGAAATTAGTGAATACTCGTACATTATTCATAAATATCATATAATAATAACTACGATTTATTTGACGGTTGTATAGCTATTTTGAAAACGATTAATTTATAAATAAATTGAAATGTATGATCGTGACTCACTTATTTTATTAACCTACAGCGTGTTAGGTAATACTTTTAAAAGTCTGTAACACGTGAACATAGCGGTGTATCGGAAATTTCGTCGTGACAACGCAGAATATAGTGATGCATTATTGTATTTCAGATAATTATGAAACGTTTATTGTTATTACGGACGTGATATTTACAACAGTCATGTTTTTTTGATCAGTTTACCGGAAAGTTGTTGTCGAGTTGTGCCCATGTTTACTCGTTTCTTTTTTTTCTTCGAAACTATACGTGTATACGAGAGAACTAGAAAAACGACTGCTGCAGAGTTTATAATCCGCGTGAATCCTATTTTGTTGCCATTCGATAGCGTTACTCGAAAATGATTAGGTTAACAAAACCGAGAGTTTGCACTAGATGTATCGCGAAATCAACCGGCAGATGAAGACGAAATCGTGGGGTCGACGAGAGCGAGAGGTGAGTTTTTGTATTATCCCGTGAACCGTCTTCGGGCTACTGTTGCGCTATCACTACTATCACACTATGTTATTTACGATAATATACGCACGGATGTATACTAACGAGATCACAAGAGCGACGTGCGTGCAATAACAAACGGATTTGTTTCGCACATACTGGTCAGCGTTATCAACACTACTTAACATCTGTCGTCCGGATTACACGTTTATTTATTTATTGTTTTTCGTTCCAAACTTCTGGTGTGCGTACACGATTCATTAATTTTACACATTAACGGTTTAATTCGGTTTTAACTTAACTAGATAGTCTTGGGTCTCACAATTCATTTAACTACTACGGTTTGTATCAATTGTTTCTTAATCGACGCGAAATCAACGGATACGATTTTAATTTTGAGAAGTTCGGTTACTTTATTCTGTTTTATTTCGTTTTATTTTGTCTGCGTACATTTTAATCGATCTCGTTCTCGTGTGGTCAAATATTTCGGTTAATGTTTGACATGAATTGTTTGATGTTGAAAATAATTTATTGGAAATAATAACAATTATATTAATAACGAAAAACAGAAATCGTCCACAGAAACGCCGTCTAATCGCTATGGTTTTGGGTTGGTAAAAATTAATGTAGGTTAGTGTGATAGACAGAAAAATAAGAGAACAAATGAAAAGTATAATGAACTTCGTTTGAACTTCATAAAAAGTTAATGGTTGTGTATTAACATTTAGTTCGACCGAGTCGACACGGAAGTCAAATCAGCTTTTAACTTATAACTTTTTCTTAATCATGCACACCGACTTACGACTGAGTTAGAAAGAGATAGAGAGAGAAAAACAAAATCATTAACTTGCCCACCAGCGCTGATGGAAACAGACGGACGGACAGACGGACGGGCGCACGCACATGCACACGTCACCGCGAAATGTTTACTGTCGTTCGCGTGCAATAACGATCACGTATCTTCTGCGTGTAACCGTATCGCGCGAACTGTATCGTTCGGACGCGTCACGTCGCCTACCGACGCCTAAAAATAAACGCAAGCCCGGAGGTGGTTTTTGAACGGAGTCCAAGTGACGCGCACACGCCCCGCAAACCTTATCCCTTGCGCTTTCCCACTCGTGTCCCTCGCACAAACCTCGAGCCAGGAAAACGTTTGTTCGAATACATGTGCACCGCTCGTTCACACCGTCGCGCGTCGTGTCGTACACATTGTTATACAACACTATACGCGTCTAAACACGTGTTACGCGATTTTCCCGACTAGATCTCGTCGGCGATCCGAACGAACCGGACCGACGACTCGGACACAGGGCCGCAGCAAGGGGGAGGCGGCAGATGCCTACGCCCCGGGCGCAATTACTGGGAGAGCGCAAAAACGAAAAATCTTGCGTTTAACGTTAAAAATTACAACGGTCAATGTCGTATATTTCGTTTACAAAATCTTTAACATCCTTCTTATTGATTAAAGCAATCATTGAAAACAATATCTAATAAGCGTAATATTTTGTAAGTTAAAAATACGTAAGGGGGCGCGTTTTGAAGTTTCGCCCCGGGCGCAATGTTTGGTTGCTACGGCATTGCTCAGACATCGCGAGTGATAAACGTCCGAGTAAAGTGCGTGCACACGTCGTTCGCGCGCCCAAAGCGATGTTGATTTATTCGAAATGTTTTACCTGCGATTGTCCACCGCATTTTTCGCTCGTGGATCGTGGCTTCGGTGCGTGGTAGCGGGATACGTCACCCTTCGTTCGACAGGCTCGGCTGCAAAAAAAGGACAATCACATGTTGGTACGAAAAAATGTATGCGAGAAGAGTCGCTAAACCATACCGTGTGGACATTTGCTCCCCGTGCCAAAAACCCATCCCACTCTCATCCTTTAATATTATATTATTATGGCAGTGTGTGTATGTGTGGAGGTAATTCGTGTTGCGTAGTAATCGCGTGTGCGTTGTTTCGGAATTAGCGGTTAATCGTCAACAGTTTTTCGCCGACCTATAACTCTGGTCGGAGATTATATGTTATTGATATAAGGCTCGGTATCAGAAAAAAGGGGAAATATTTTGTTCTAGTTCGCACAATCGACACATATTTTTAGTTGAACAGTTTTTAACGGGATTAAAGTTTAATTTATTTTTTAATCGTATCGAAAAATAAAAAAATACAATAACTGGTTATATTTATTTTTTATAAATTCACTGAAACATTAGCTTGGGCTTATTTGGATTTCTCTAACGATTAACTTATTATAAATTGTGTCTGCTAAATTATTAATTTATCTAAACATAAGTAGGTATGCAACTTAAAAACACATTAATAAGAATATAATTATAGAACACATTTTAAACTTGTGTACCTATTTCATTTAAAATTTAACTTCTACTATGGTATAAAATCTATAAATCAATCACGTATATCAATTTAAAATTGTGACATATAAGATATGTTATGTATATAAATAAGCTATTAATTTATGAGTGTAAATCTTTTACTAATTTTTATTTTATTTTTTATTATTTCATTGTGTATTACATATTTATTTTATATTTTTTATATATTTTATGATTCTATGCCTATTCAATGTTATATAAATAATTTAATAAAAATTATAGATTTTACTGGAAGACATATTTTCTATGACTTGTAAATTATATATTCTGAGTTCTATAATTGTATTTTATAGCACAATAATTTGATAGGTTTTTTTTTCCTGTGAATAAGTTTTTAAACATGATAATCGCTTTTTTAGTTGTTTGTTTGTTTGTTGGGTTGCACCCAATCATGTTGTAATAACTTTTTAATTGCCATAAATAAGAAAAAAACAGTAATTTTTTTTTACTTGATGTTTAAAATTTTTTTGTGTAAAAATGTACAATTATTGCATACATAATGTGCAGACCTACAGTGCATGTATTAAGAAAAATTAATTTAACGTCAAAAATAATTGTTACTATATTTGATCAAATAATGAGATTATATTTTCACGCATGATAAATTATGTAGTATAACATGCTTTTGATTCGATCAACTTTTAGATGCAAATTAGTTTAGAATATTCGTATGTCTATAATATATACATATTACTTAAAATAATTGGTCAAAACTTCAATATGACGTAAAAGCGTACAAAGAGAAAATTAGTGAATAGATAATGGAATGAGTTTTACTTAATTTTGAAACTCTCATAAAGTTTAAAATTTAGGTCAACAACCATTTTCCACTCGAGTGACATATACATGAACTATTTATTTTTAAATTTTTAAAATTCATCACAAAAATAATTTTTTTTCTCGCAAAATCAAGTTATAAAACTTTTTGGAGTAAATTTAAGTTTATAAATTACTAACTTATCCGTAAACAGTAGTCGCTAATGACCTATCGGTAAGTTTCTTTAATCATCGACACCAAGCAAGCGATACACAACATTTTGGGCTGAATGCTCGTCCGCAGACTTAACTCCAACGCGGTCAACTTCATCACGTTTTAAACTAGTTAACTTCACTAATAATTGTATAATTTATTTTATAAATATTGTGTAACTAATTGTACATTGTAAAAATTTGCTATTGTATTCTGTATTTTAATATGGTGTAGCACATTAGATTACAGATTTAACTTATAAGTTATACTTAGTAACTTCACTAGTTTACCAATGTTATCCGATATACTAATGTTAAAAATTCAAATCCTAAGTTTAGATGATAATTTTTAGGAACGCTTTTGAAATGATAAAAAAAAAAACCCTGTGCATGCGACTACAGACGCGTTAATGGTAGTATTGATATAACCGTAACGGTGAGCCGTTTCATAATGCATCGACTTTGTGGACATTGACATTGCATGATTCACTCAAACTCAATTAAACCGTGTTGGTACATTTATCACATTGTGTTCCTGTTGACGGTGCAACGCGTATTCACTTGAGTGTATACGTGTACGCATTGAAATGTATTATGTAGAACGACGATTCGTCAAGAATGAGACCCGTCGTCGGGCTTTCGACGCAGGCCATACACGTAATGGTGATTTATCATCGGTGCGATAAACGGACGGAAAAAAAACAAGTGAATAGAAAAATTGACACAAGGGTACCCATACGCTACGGCTATCCTTATAGATACTTTGAATACATTTTCCTCCGCGCAGTTTTCAATCTATTTACGAAAAACTCGGAAATAATATTAATCTTCGTTATATTATTTGTTTGCATATGAAATTTTCGACTGATTTTTAGATTACACGAGAAAAGTATAGATAAAATTGATACAGCTGATAAATAATGACAAATACGATAAATAATAAAATATAAGTAAATAGGTAATTGTAGTTACAATAATTATAATAAAATCAATATTAATAATAATAGAAATCACATTCATTATATTTATCTCTATTATCTCGTTTCAATCGCGTCTTTAACAAGACATTTGTTCGTGAACACACGCATTTAAAGTTATACGTTAGAGATTTGAGATTTCGCTTCTTTTTATTTATCAATGTTCAAAGTTTCCAACAATGTGTGAACGATTAAACGAGTGTTTAATTTTGTGTGTTAAAACGTGATTTACTTAAAATAATTTGTTTGAGAAACGTGTTCCGTTCAAGTTGAAATTGTATTGTTATAAACTTTTGAAGGTGAATTTGAAGTTATTTTTGTGCTAACGGATCAATGCTGATCATGCATCAAAAGTCTGAGATAAATTATATTCTCTTTCTATTTGAAATGCAATTTTTACTCACTCCAAGTCAATTATTATCTTTTATTATGTATACAATTCTCTTGTAAACTGTTCTTTGAATGTTTAGGTCTAAAAGTTGTGGATTGAAAGTTCTGAGATTATTCGATATTGTAAAAATCAAGAAACTTTTTTTTTGCTGAATCTCCATTACACTGTAGTGAATACTATTAACGCTTTCCACCGTTTTTACTAAAAAATACGGATACTTGAAAAAGAGATTGAAGATTAATACAATTTCAAAACTAATTTGTTTTCAATAAAAAAAAAAAAAAAAAAAAAAAAAATGTATTGCTCGTTTTTATTATTATTCGTTTCTGCTGAATAGAATTATAGCATGTTTTATTTGATTCATTATATTAACAAAAAAAAAAAAATAAATAGTCTGTTTAAAAGAAATGTTTTGAATGCTCCGTGAAAAAAAAATTTAATTACAAATTCATAATCTTAGTAATAAATTTATAATATTACATTGATGAATTGGTAAGTTGTCATAGATACACGTCAAAAAAAAAGAGTAAACAAAATAAAAAATTCATTAAATTTGCTATGTAAAATTATAAGATTATTAAAAAAAAATATAAAATATGTACAAAAAAAAAAAAAACACTCAAAACATGCATTTATTGTATATGCAAAATAAAATAACGTAGCTACTCGTAGTATATTCGTAACAATCACGTTTTGTAATAAGTTATTACAAATCGTGTTTGTTTCTTACACTGCTATTCGCGTGGTATGTTAAAATAAATATGTAAATAGTACAAGTCCTCTAAGAGAATGTTTATTTGCATTCTCCGATCCCTTATAGAAGTGTCACTCGAAGTTAGATCAACGTGTACACGCGCATATATGTGCAAAACTCATGCTGAAATCTACAAAGATTTCACGAATCTAATCTGTGTGCCTGTTCAGGGCCTAAAATGATCCGATTACAGAGGATACACTTTTGATTGCAATTGCTATCATTAACAGATTTTCATTCCAAAAGAAATTGTGTAAGTTGTAGCACCCAAAATTCTGCACATATTAGTAATTTAGAGGACCCTATATGATTTTGAGGGAACACAATATTTAAACATATCCATGTTAAAAATAACTGGGGGTTTCCGAAAATTTTTCGCGACATTGAGAATGTTGCTTATGTGATAATTTAATATTTTATATTTATAAAATATGTTTATTATTTTAAGAAAATATGTGGTGAATTTTGAGTGAATCTAATAAAAAAATTGTTTATAACTATGTAGTTTTTATACTTTTAAAATATTAAAAAAATTGAGTTTCTTATTTCTCTAATGGTGTAAAGACAGTCGAGAAGTCTTATAGTGTTAAAGTAATTTTTGTCGTAATAGTGTGCTTCCTCCCTTCTCCCCAAAAATCAAATACATAATCGGCCCCCTCCGAAATAAAAATCTATGTACCACTGACGTTAATTATAATATTACAGTCTCGACGTTGTGTTCTACGTATAGAGTATTGGTAGACCCGGTTTCTGATTTGGGCCTGATAGCGAAATTCAAGAAGAGGCATATTTTATCTTGAACCGAAATAATTTTTTTTCGATAGCAAATATTGTAGTTAGGGCGGTGTATTAGCGAAGGCGCTTGTGTTCAATATATTAGTACCTGGGTTATGTTTCCGTCAGTAACACTGCGCAAGATAGCGTGCGAAAGACGTCTGAGGCGATGCGGCGCGAGACGGATTTAAAGACTCGGCCGGAAGAACTATCGAAGTAGCGCGATCGACGACGGGCTTGCAGATTTAATGCGATCGGAAAATAGGAGCCCAGGCCCAGGCGAATCGTATACCGGTTTCCATAACCTCCCGACAATCCAGCACACAGTCTCAAATGCCGAAGGTGGTCCGTAGAGCTGAAACAAAGACATAGAAAACGTGAAGGCAAATCGTTTCGAATGCATCCGTTAAATGGAAAATATAATAATAAATTGGCATCAGTGTATTTGCGATAAAAACTAATGTTCTTATAATTTATTGTACAGTAACAAATCATGATTGAATGCAGGTACAACAAAATTATTAAAAACCATTAAATATTTCAAACAATATATACATATTAATGTTAATACAATGTCGAGTACAAAAGTAAAAGTTCTTTCCTGGAACATTTGCAAATATTCACGACCGGCTCATTATAGAATAGTGCGTAGAAACGCACTTTAATTTTACATTTAACTTACATTGATATTGTTCAAAACATTTAGTGATTTTCGATAAATCCTTTATGCATTTAACGATTAAAATTGTTATGTTTTTAAGAATATCCACGAGAAAAAGTGTTTATTATTTAATTATTTCTTGTATGTTTTATGAATTGAACTCTCAAAATATTGGACTCTCCACGTTTACCATACAAGAATTTCCTAAATAATAATAATAATAATAACAATATGTCGGGTTCGTGGTGGATGTGTAGCATTACGGTTTTGATTTTCGAGCGAAACGAACGAATAAAATAATCCGCGGTCGGGAAGGGAGAAAAAGACAAATACTTTGACAAAACGTTTCGGCACGCGTCCGATCGGATATCGTCGGACGCGTGAGGGAGGGAGAATAAAAAACGTGTCGAAAACGTACGATCGCGGATATCGACGCGTTCGATCGGGTGGGCAAACGACATAGCGTTAAAACTTTTGGAAAAAGCGCTCGACGAAATCTAAAATCGATCGCCGGAGTGACGGGAACTGTCGTGCGCGCAAACGGTCCCGGCGGAATTTCGCGTCGGTTTTCGGACGTTTTCGGCCGAACGTCACGCGGGAGCGAAGCTGAAAAATCTCGAAAACTTCGAGGCCCTGTTTTCCCCCAGGGGTAGGGGGTGTGGGATGGCGCGTTTACCTTTGCACGGGCGACGCGCGGCCAGCGGACGGCGACTGCGGCTAGGAGATCGACCGGAGAGACTGCGACCAGCGAACGGTTTCGTCGTCGCGTCCCGATATCGTCCGCGGGTTGATTATCGCCTATTAAACCGGTGGCGCGGAAGGGATCGCGTTACAATGCGTGTCCTATTTGTCCGTAATTTTTACCCCACCGCATCCCATCGTCTTTTGTCCGTTGGTCGTCTTCGCGCGCGAACGTTTACGAATTGATCGTACGAGACGTCGTCGGGGGGGGGGGGGAATACAAATAGGCGTACTTCCCGAGCGCACGGAACGTACGGACGTTTTAAGTTCATTTATTATTATCATTATTTTTTTTTTTTTACTTCTTCCTTTTCGCGCCGCGGGGGCATCCGGTCGTCACTGCACCGCTCGCGTGCGTCAATTGGTGCGCGTTTGCGTCTTAATTTTCTCCCGGTCGGAAGGCGCAAAGTTCAACAGGGACGGACGGACGGGGAATACGTATTCGAACTAAACGAACGTGTAACCATGACTGACGTGTTGGTTTATTTTTATTTTTTTCTTCGCCCCTTACAAAGTAAGACTAGCACGTGCATGCGATTAACACGAATCGCGTAGACGCGTTAACACACGGATCACGTATAGAGGTAACATGTAGAGCAGAAGAAGAAGAATGAACGAAACAACAAAGTCGGATCGAACGCGATGATGTAACTTCTGTTCCGATGTGTCATTGTTATTGATGTATCGTTATGGTAACTTTTTTTCTTCCACCCGGGCAAAAGTATTTTTTTTTTTTTTAATAATCGTTTTCATTTATATATTCTCTTGGTATAGTGATTATGATTTCCGAAACGACAAAAAAAAAAAAATTAATAAATAAACAAATATATTACAAGATGATCGTCCTATAAAAGTTTATGTTATAATATCTTCTTTTTCGGTTTTAATCTTGTTTTCACTTAAAATCTCGAATGTTTAACTTTTATGGTACCATTTTTTTTAAACCACTGTCAACGTTCTACACAGTCGAAGTGCATGGTTAATGATAATATTATATATTTTGTGTTCATTTAATGTGATAATATTTTATGTATTTTATATTTGTAGTAGACTATTATACTTAACGAAAAAAAGGAAAAAAAATTAAAAACTACGGCTTATAAGATATATATATATATATTTTTTTTTTTTGATAATAACTGCCTCGGCGAATAGAGCCGTTGGCTACAAGAATTTTTATTTTTATAAAAAAAAAAAAACAAAAATACAGTACATAGATATTTAGATAGAGTACTAGATTTTTTTTTATGTAATTTGGAATTGTTTAAGAATCTAAGTACATTATGAGTTTAGATTCTCAGATAAATGGTGAGATATAGTGGGTTGTACCTTTGTTGTTGTAGTTCGTACTTCCGGCCATTCGGATAAAATGTGTATAATCATTAGGTGATCATTACAAGTCTATACATATATTTTGTCTTGATAAAATTGTAAATTTATGATTTTTTCCCTTCTATTATAGTTATATTTAATTACTCTAACAGTGCATTTCATACATATGGTTTAGTGAATTAGTTTCTAATTTTTTGTTGTCTACGCCATAAACTGATTAGAAATTTCTACAATTCCAATATTCTTTACAGCTTACACTTGTTATATACATTATATATGCATTATATTATGTCATCCACGTTATATCATACACACATTCCCTGTTTAGATAAAAGTTCAATCAAATACTATTTTACTATTAAATAATAACTTTTTTAACATTATTGAATCAATTGAAACGATTTTATTGCCATATCAAAAATTTTCCAGTGTTCACCATAATTTTTTTCTGACAATACTATCGTATGCTCGTTTGAAAATACAAAACACAAATTAACCTCTCTGTTATACTTCAATGCTTCCAAATGCCGTCAGTCAGTTGCTTTGATAGTCACTGATTATGTAGTTAGCATGAATTTTTAATGTATGGAGGCCATACCGTAGTCAAACAAGTTTATAGCAGATGTTTGAAAATGCATTAATCTATATTAATTGTTATGAAATCGTTTGTCATTCAATTATATTTTGTTCAGAGATTTACAGTATACATATCATATAAAGTATAATCTATCAAGTGCATTATACTATCCGATTATCACATGCAAATAAATAAACGAATAGTGATTATTAATCATCGAGGTAAAGAATAGTTCATTTTTAGTGTTTAAATTATTAAGATACGCCATTGTATGCATCAGTATTTGTAGTATTCAAAAATATAGATATGAATAAAAATAAAAATATATTTGATTTAAGTAGAATGGTTGATAATATACCAACCGTGTCATTATTTTAGAGATTTTTCGTTTATCCATATTCATCTTGATGAATGGAGGTCAAAAGTTTTTTATTTTTTGTTAACTGCCATTTAGAACTGTAGCATGCTATATTATACGTACACTCTTAATAACAGCGAAGAAAAAGTAAATTTTATCGAAAACAACACTATGAATAGAAATAATTGAGAAAAAAAGTTACAATCATGGTATTAATTTGTGATGTTATAATTATTGTCTTGCTCAGTAATTACCATATATGTGATTTATTCATTTATTCATATGGTCATATTATACATGTTATATTTAATATACGGATAGAAAATGCATAAAATTAAAAAAAATATACTATAAGGGTTTGTCTGAGGGGTTGTCGTGCAGTGGCAGTTTTGTATCATATATGAGCGTGTGTTTGACTGAGTGAGAGAGAAATGATAAAACATAATGAGTGAAATGTATACAATAGAGTGTTCTTTAATTTTCAAATTTAAATTTGTCTCGGGATCACTTCCTAAAAACGTGTGTGTACATATAAAAATGAACTACGAAAAATATTGTATCAACTAAACAAGGTTGACCAGTGCCGATTTGCATTTTTAGTTTGAATTAGTTAATTTTTTTCAATATTTATGAGTATTTTTTATATTTTCTTAAATACTTATAAACAATACTCATAAATATTTAAAAAAATTAACTATATACATATAGTATATACTTTATATATTTACTATAATAACTATATTAGTATATATAGTATATACTTATATACTATATAAGTATTAACTATACTTTACTTTATTTTCTTAAATACTTTGTAAACCGTTTAGTAACTCAAAATTATTTATGTTATTTGTTTTAAATTAAACAAAATTATCTATGAATTACATACAAACAAGTTTCCATTATCTTCTACTGTTCATGAGATATATTGACTTAAATGTACAAACCTATTATATACTCAATACTTTTAGTGTTAACACTAAAAATATTATTATTAAAATATTCATTAGTTTATATATTATGTACACACGAGTTGGGCACACTAGCGACTACAGTCACGTGCGTGACCAAATTGTACGTGAAGAGATGATAATTTTTCTCCTGACTCACCAATTGATATACAATATTGTGACAACGATTTTGAAGACGTATCTCGATTCATTGTTGAAATTGATCGGTTAATGGATTTTATTTATTTTTGACCCAATTAAATCTCGCGAAAAGAATAATAATTTTAAAAACTTGGTAAAATTTATAAATTAACTTTTTGATCATGTTAAGTGAAAATAATTTAAAAGTCAATCTCGATTTCACTTTAGCACTAAATTAAAATATCATATTATAAGTCTACCTGTTTACATATTTTCTGCAGTATACGTCACGTTGAAAGAAAATTAGATAGATATTATTAAGAAAAAAAAAAAATAAATATTATGTGCTTATTACGATCAGATAACAATGGAAAATAATAATACAATTGCCATTAATATGATGTATTATATTTTTATCGATAAAAATATATAAAAAATAAACAATAAATATAAAAACTATTTATATTATTATTCTATATAAATGTGTATTATTTACACGTATAAACAGATTAAATTAATTCCCTATAATGGGGTAAAAATTTAATAGAAAATGCTTAATGATTGTATTTTAATAAATTTATGTACATTTGCGGAAAAATAAAATTAAAGAAGTACGTAAAAGTTGTACCTGTTTAAATTTCGATTAAAATTATTAGGTTTTCACTATGTATATAAGTGAATGTTTTTAATATAAATCGGTGTATTTACATGCTTTAAAATAACCTAGACACTTATTTTCATATTTTATGCCATATTGCCTAGTATAATGTCGTAATACCGGTAACACATATGTCATTTTTAAATATGTATTAAAAATATTACGGAATAAATTTAAAAAAATTGTATTTAGGATCCATAATACCGGAACAGAAACTAGAACTCGGATCCTTCTTTTGTATTTTTCAATAACCGGAACCCGAATCTTTTAATAAAATAATTGAAAACCGGAATCGTAAAAACTTAAAGGTTCCAGTCTCTAATTTGAACAATAGATGTATTTATTGTTATTCCAATATACTATTTTAACTCATTTATATTAAAAGTTATGGGTTTGTTAATATTTTTCTGAACTGAATATTTAATTGATTCAGATTTTATTGGTCACCATTAAAAAAATATGAAAAAAAGTCAATTGGTGTTTTCAATATTGATATTTCAGTAGGAAGTGAAACAAGTTCAAAGATTAAAAACTGAGAATTAGAACAAAAATTGGTTTTTCTTCATTTTAGTTTAGTTAATTTGTATTTAAAATATTTTTGATTATTTATTTGTCTATTTTTCTTCTGGATTTAAGTTGTGGGATTATTTATAAAAAAACTACTATCATTATTCACATCATGTTTTAGATTACATTATAATTTACATTAGGTATTAGATATTCATCAATATTAATATCAAGTATCAAATCATCATCAATAAAAACAGGTAAACTGTGTATATCTAAGTTTTCGTTTTCTACTTCTAAATTAGGTGGATTCACATATTGTTACAGTTCTTGATATTTATCTTGGAAAACCATTGGTGTTGTGTCATTTATATATATTTTTCATAACATCATCTAAAAACAATAATTCATAAATTAAAAGTTAAAAAAAACATATAGTAAAATAAAATACATACTCAAGTCAAAATCCACGTCTTAACAATCCAAGACATCATCACTAGTATCAACATTTATCAAATCAATTACCTATTTGAGTGTCACTCAAAATATGTTTTGCCACCTTAATCCTTTAAAAATAATCTATAAATTAGAATATAAAGTAAAATTCACAACATTTTAAATAAAATAGTTATAAAATATTATTAAAAACCTCTTTATGCACGAATTTTTATTATCAATACTATTAATATAATTTATGATAATATAATAACTATTAATTTTTTATTACTTATGTGGTATGAACATATCAATGAATATTACAATACGGTTTTATAAAAACAAAATATAAAAAGATAATTTATTATAGATATCTGTGTATCACCTATGATACATTTGCTCGTTAACGGTTTTCATTTGTATTATGTTACAAAAATCATAAAAAAATAATCTGTATGACATCAAATAATTTTTTTTAAAAATATATTAAAATATATTAATAATAATTTGGCTCCATACAGAGAATCTAAATGAACTCAAATTTTTGAAACTGCCTTAACCTTAACAGGCTGTAAAAATATTGGTGTATCAAATATATCAATGGCAGTCAATGTTGATACATCTCCAAACATATTTGAAAAAACTAAACATGTTTTATTCATATCTGATTAGGTTAGCTATGTATATCTGCTATTGTACGTTCAGTTACTAAAGACAAAACCAAAACAATTTCCAAACCCAGACCAAGTTTTGTTATTTGAATGGCAAATAATTGCAAGAGCATAGATCAAATGAAATCTAAGCTGAGTAATAATAAATATACATTAATATTATATAAATGTTTGTGTAAAAGTAAATATATTTTTTAGATTCAATTTATTATAATTTCCTTCATTTTATTGAGAATTATAAAATCATGCTAAAAGAAGCAACTACTGAGTATAAACAATTTCAAGCCGTCATAAATGTAATAAATAATTGAGTTGATGAAATATATCAAGATATGTATGAAAAAGTATGTTTTATATTTTCATAGTACTTCAGTTTAAAATAATATTTATGTTTATGGTCCTGCTAAGAAAGATTAAATGTAAGGTCATACTTTTGAAAGTATATGTAATATTAATTTGATATATTTTTAATAAGTAAAAAATGGTATGGAAAGAAAGAAAACAGGAATTAGCAAAATATCAGTAAATTGAAACTAATTAGATTTTTCGTAAGTTATATTTCAAGTGTACCATTTTTACTTAGCTTTTATATATTATATTGTTGTATCGAAACTGGAAGTTATTTAACCATATTATGTAGTTTAATTCTTAAATATTAATCATTTTTTGAATTTCACTATTATACATGTAAAATAAACATTGAATAATTTCATTGTTTTTATCAGGCGTATTATCATAAAAGAAGGTTTATTTTACTTTAAAAAATATTATATTTATAAAAAAAAATCTCCATGAATTACCAATAACAAAAGTGCATTTGTCTTAAAATAAATGGAACAAATTTAAAAATTTGCCCTTACAAGACATTATAGAATTGTTTGAATTTGTAATATTTCATTTTTGATATAAATGTTTTTTCGACATTTTAATTTAATAAGGTAAAAATTTAATATTTTATTAAAAAAAAATGTTTATAAGATTTAGAAATATAATGGTTACTGATTCATTAGAAGGCAAAGACAATATTATTACAGACGTGGAACAACATCAAGAGAAATAATAGCAGAGGCTGTAAGATGATATATTTATATTATTTAGTATTTATTTTACTTACAAATCTAAACTTCATTTGGTTATATATTTCTAAACATTCTTAATATTATTCATATATATATTGGATATTTTTTTATGTTAATCGTATAAATTAATAATTTATTTCAGTAGGTAAAATACCTTTTTTAGCTTTGATGTTCTCAATCAAAATTGATCTGTTTGAACATTTTGAATTTTTTTAGGCTGAAAAACAAATATTCAATTATATGGATGAAAAATTAAAAATAATTCACAGCTTGAAGAATACTAATGAAAAGTTACAAATTAAGAAAAACAAATATAAAGAGACAAATTCTCAAATTTGTCAACAATACTCGAGTTTGAAAAAACAAAATCTGATTATGGTATAGTTAATATTTTTAGTAATAGTGAATTTCTTTTACCATACTAATTTTACTTGATGAATATAAAATCTCCAATGAAATTAATTCAAAATTATCAGGTTAGGTTATGATTATGTAATAATTTAACTAATAAATCGTGTTTTATTCTAGGTATAAGTTAACACTAGAACAATATCTAGTTACGGTATATTCCTATTGTTTAGGATATCAGTAATATAGATAATTTAAGCATTATAAATATTGCAAATTAGTTGAAGGAAATGGGCATTTAATTTAATTTTAAATACTTCCCATACATTTATTAGATCTATCTAAATACTATATAAAATGCCAAATTTATTGAGCATAGTAATAATAACTAATATTGACTTAGTTTTTTTGTGCATTGAACGAATTGTTTTACTTATTTTTTCAATTATATATTTTTTGATTTCTTAATTGTTGTTCATTACAAAATTGTAAAATAGTTATATTAATTCATATTTTTGTTAATTATATGAAAAGGTTTTAGTATTATTAATCAAATATTTTTCACATTATTTAATGTAAAATACAGAAAAGTTGTTATTTATATTATATGGTTTACTTAATTTTGCTTTGACTAATATAATTAATATTTAGGCATTGTGCACTATGAAATATTATAAATTATAGTCTTATGCTATCTTACAAACACTTTGACCGATATTATACAGGTCCGAAGCGGGCTATGAACTTATAAAAATGAAGTTTGATATGAAATCCTGGGATTGTAACATTTAATTATATTGATTAATAATATTTCCATATCATATAGATATTATTTTTATCTAAATATTTAACTATTTTATTTTATAGAAAAACTCCAAAACAAATAGAAGAATTAGAATTTAAACTAAAGTATAAAAAAAAAAAAATTTCAATCATTATTTATTCATATTTTTTTTTTTTATTACAGAGAAGTTGAGATAACAGAAAAGAAACCTAGGACCAAACATATTGGAATATTAACAGACTTAAGCAACATTGGTTCAGTAAGTTAATCTTTTTATAATAGCTTGCCTATATTATAATATATAGATATTTGTTTAAATTATATATACGTAATATAATACTTTTTTTTGTATTTAGTTAGTGAAATTTAAATCAAAATCCGTACGAAAATGGGAAACAGCTACACAGTAAATAAATAAAGCTAATTAACTATTTTACTCATATTATTTTTTTTGTCTCCTTATTAATTTAAATTTTTGTTATAATTTTGATAACTCAATCATAACAAAACAAAATTTGAAATAAGCTTAGTTTTCCTAATTACAATAGAATATTAAATATTCATTAAAATAATTTGTATTTTTTGCAGGAATAAGGAAAATTTGATGTCAAATAATTATTAATAGTTATATAATATTAATTCACGTTGGGAAGAAAATAAATTTAAATTTAATAAACCATTTTTATTCTTTATATATACCCCCATATAAGTATTTATAATTTTTTTAAATTAATTTTGCATTTAAAAATCATGTTTTTTCAATGGAAAGATTTTATACATTTTTTTTATTTTTTTATTTAATAATTATTAATTATGCTTTATTATATAATATTTATGCTTTTACTTATTTGTTTATAATTCTGAATTAAATATAGATACTTTTTGTAATTTAGTACATTTATAAATTGTTAGTTATTACTTATTACCATTTTATTTATTTATTTATTTTTCTATATTAAAGGGAATCTTTTAAATAGAGTATTGACTATTTGTAAAAAGGATAAAGTATTGTTTAAATAATGATATTTAGTTGAGTTCAGGCTAAATACCATTATTTGACTATATTAAATACTATTATTGACTAATTCAGCAATTTTTTACACGGAACAAAGTGGAAAGGTTATGTTGTGATTATAATATTGTTCGTTTTTCAAGCGATAAACGTTACATGTTTTACTAAATACTATTTAATGTTTTGTCTCATTCTATGCGAAATCCAGTTCACGAGTATTGTTATTAAGTTGTATAACCGACCCGTTTTATTTAGGGTTAATACCCGTCATCAATTTATCTCAATTGTATATTGTATTACTAGCATAAAATATTATTGTTTTTAATAAACAGTGTTTTCTGTTCGAATCACAAAATGATTACATTAACGTAAACTCAAAATGTTTATGTTATTATTTCTAGATATAAGGGAATATTTATAATCGCACGTTTAATTATAGGATTTTATATATTCGCCCAGACTTAAGATAACCCATTTACGTAGAACGATGTAACGATTCCTTTGAAAATACATTAGGACAGTAGCAACCGAACCAAATTAATTTTATTAAGTACGGTGCATGTGTACTTGACCAGGTGTTCCTCAAAATTAAGGGGCTCCACGGAGACCATGATGTTATTGTATAATTAATTACAATGCTCTTTTTTTTTTTATTATTATTGAATGATGTATAAATCTATAATATGTAAATAATTCACCGTTAAAAATGTAAATTTTAATTTTTGTATTTTTATATTGTAAGATAGATAAATGATATATAAATGTAATCAATCATAAAAATATAAATTACAATAATAATTTAAATAGTAGTAGTATAAATATTATTACTATAATACTGTTAATAATAGGCTATTATTATTAATAGTTATTTGTAAATTATCTTTGTAATTACTAATGGTAATACTTCTTTCTTTATAAGTTATGGTTTACCGGAACTCTCATTATAAAATTAAAAATATCAGATGTAACAAACATTATCAATTATGTTTTTATTCTTAACATTTCAAAGCATATGGAAATTTCTGAGATATAATTTGTTTTCAAAATTTTATTTTTAATCTTAAATTTTAATATTATGTGCTGACAGACGGACGACTAAAGGCTAAACCGATTTATACTTCAATTTCACGAATACGAGAGTTTTCTCAATGGTGAATTGGGCAACATATCCTATAATGTATATTTAAAACTTAATTTATACATAATACTGATCTTCAACATGTATTAACTGTTTTTGGCCAAATAAATTATTATTATTTATTATTATAGATACAAATTTGAATTACAATATAATGAGTTCGAAGTAAAATTTTATTTTGCATATTTTCTCATATTATTAAATACTATTTTTAGGTTTAATTATAATACTATCATGAACATTACTATATAGCTATTAAAAAAAATTATTTCGATATATATATTTAAATTAGTTGAAGAGTGACATTTTGAGACATTTATTTACATATATATTGCCTTTTATAATTTTGGTAACATATATGTCATTTTAAATATGTACCAAAAAATACTATGGAATAAATTCTTAAAAATTGTATTTAGAACTCTATAATACCGGAACCTGAACCCGAACCCATATTTTGTATTTTTCAACAACTCGAACCTGAACCTTTTAATAAAATAATTGAAAAGTGGACCCGTAAAAACTTAAAGGTACCAGTCCCTGTATTCAATTGTAATTTATCGATGGAAACAACAATAAAACGCAAGAAATATATTATTTCGTTGTGAGTATTGTGAACAGAAAGTGTATACAAATGCCAGAACGGCTGTCGGATCCTAGATGCTCAACAGAAGTTTGTAACATCATGAATGGTGATTAATCGTCTCCGGTTGTGAATGATCGACCGAGTACCGCTCGATTAAATATGTATTCGTGAATATGCTTGAAAAAAATAATAAAAAATAATAATTAAGATTTATGATCAAATTAATGGTGTTATCGATAAAATGTTTGTAAAAGGAAAAAATTTACAGTTTGTTTTGAATCGATATAGTGTTTATTTGCTCGTTAATCAAACGTAAAATCGGATTGTGATTGATGAAAATCCATGATAACTGTATAAAAACATAACAAAAAATTAAAAATTAAAATACTCGCTCGCAGACAACTAAAATTTACCAAAATATTAAATCGAGAAATAATTCATCGAGTTGTGTGGGAGAAAATACTTCTAACGGATTAGAATATTTCAAAATGATTCGCATGTTACCCGGGAATAATCTAGCAAGAACGAAAGTTATTATTTTGTTTGCATTTAATAATATTTCCTTAATAATATTATATTGTGCTCTAACGAGCATATAATAATATTACAACACAAAATGTTATTAAAAATGCATAATTTTACCAGTGTTGTCGAATCGACGATTTCTTTAATTGGTAATTAAAATGTCGACCAGTAGATTTGTAAAAATAATCTTGAAAAATAGTGCTATTAGACTACCTAGTGTGTTTTCAAAAATATAGTTTCAGGTTATGAAAAAACGATATATGTGTCAGGAATATTATGATTCATATATTTTTAATTTTTTTCAATAAGCATATAATAGATTCATCCGTTGATTTTAACGTTACTTCAGTCGTATTCCCGTACATATTTAGAACGTAAGCAACGCAAAACCATAAATTTATAATTTTAAATTAAACGGGGCTTATATTATAATTGTATAAATCTTCATATACATTCAGAACCTATAATACATTACCGTCTGTAGATTTTACGTTTCAGCGCGGAATGATGTTTAAAATTTCCGCGGCCTGAAAACTTATTTGTGCCGATCACTGAATTTTAATACATGCTTTTTTTTCTTTTCGAATTCACTATGCTAACACTGTTATTCTAAATAATTCACGCGAAACAGTTTTACTATACGTTCTGCTTCTTATGCGATACTTCGACGTCGATTATTCATACAACAGCAACGCAATTCAGATATATTTTTTCATCCCAACACGATAACTTGCCGGTTAAATAGTTAATAAATTACTCCACCACACGTCTTTCTTTTTCGAATGAGTAATATTGAAACTGGTTCGTATATAAATATAGGTTTATTATTTTTATCTCAAGACGTCAAAAGTATTGTAAAAAAATAATAATGCGATCGGGCTCGAAAATATAATTCACTTATGACTAATAATAATATATATATATCTATTTGCAATAATCTGATTTTACGGTTTTGTTTAATATATAAATTTAAATATTGCAACTCAATAATAAATCGCGTATACGTTGAATTCACGGTCTGCAGTAAAGGATAATAACGTGAATGCGCCATCAGGCATGTCAAACCCGCAGGTAATTTTGTTGTGGCCCGCGGCTACCAATATCAATGGATAAAAAAAAATATGAATTATAAAATATTAATGTCACGTAGAAACTATATTAGACTCTTTGAGAAAGGTGTATTTGGTATATTTCGGGCCCTCATATAATTTTTAATGATTTGTTTCCAACGAGAAACTTGTAGAGTCTACAGAGGGTACTATTTGACCCTGGTCCCTGTTTAGCATTACGTCTACCATGAATAGACCCAATATTTAACATTAGGATAACGTTTTCTACGGATATAAAATGTAATATAATAATAATATACCTATGTATAAGCTTATAATAATCGAATTCATAATAAATTGCATTATCGAATAGTTATCGTAATAGATTTATTTAATGTGCATAAACCGGGAGCATAGCATGTTTTTCGATACTTTGTATAAAAAAACGTGTAAATGCAATTTATAATTTTAGCCAGTGGTTCTCCGAATGGGCTCAGCGAGAGAAATCCAGGGGACTCTTGGGGCTCCGTGGGCATATCTGAACGGATCTGATTTAAATATTATTGTGTTTCTCGGTCATCGAGGAAAAACACTAGTACAATTACATGAATTGCGTAATGAACATTTTAGTCATGATCAAATGATCGATTGTCATCGAAACAAGAAACTTGTACAAATAATATGTATATGTATACAAAATAATCGTATGGTCACTTACAAAATAACGCGTCGCATTGCGTCAACCCGCTCGGAACCGTTATTGCCGTGTCCCTTCAACCCTCCGCTCGTACGGGGCACGCGCAATCATTACAATACCATCGTTTACGGTTGCAGCGCGTAATCGCTACACGATTATTGATTATGATGATCACCGGCGGACTCGTCGTGTCTCGGCGCTCTGGCAGTCGGACAGGTCGCGGCCAGTGGAAACAACACGGCTAGACCCACGTGCTTGTTGGACTAATCTAATGGATTTTTTTTTTTTTTTTTTAAGAGTTTAAGACCGTTCAAATATTAAGACAATCGCTGAAGATTAGGGAGGGGGGAATTAAACGCGTGTTTCGGTGAGCGGTTCCCGTGAGTTTGAAATGAACGCATTGCTTGGCCACGGAGGACGGGCGATTCGGCATCGACGTCTAAAGGCGATTACGCTACGGTCAGTATACAACCTGCACGAGTGGCCTGATGATAACCGTTTGAACCGAAAGAAGTCGGTCGGACCAACTTTTGCGAGAACAAGAGAACGTCGCATGCGCAGCGATATGTATAGCCGCTGGAAGTTGAACGCAAAGAGTTTCTGACCGGTAGAATGTTTCCGTCGACGTTCGCACGTCCAACAACAGCACCCGTGTACGGACGAGATGGTTTCCGATATTATTCGAAGCGAGACCGCGTTTGCGCGATTGTCGTACGAAAACGGTAGGGAAATCGTAAACGGTTATCGAACTGTGACCGATTCGCGCGTACGACAACACAGATTGCCGTCGCGGCCATTGTTTCGACTCGGGACGCACGTTTAACCCGTCGTCGTGCGCCGGTCATTCCGTCGTCTCGCGTTCCGTCCCGCGATCACGTCGGCACCGGGCGAAATGTGTACATCAACTATTTCCTATAACTATATGATCGTAATAGTATTAGTTATAGTATTATAACTATAAGCGCCTATTAACTATTATTATTTATCCGAAAACCGCACCGGCTCGTCGCGCCGTCGGTCGTCGGGGGGGTGCGACACGCTCAACGCGTTCGGTCGACGACTCGACGGGCAACGGTCGACCGTGACCCGGTGTTGTTTTTTCAACGTTCGGTTTTTTTCCGCCGGCCCCGTCCGGCCGTTGCCCCCGCAGGGCCGTCCCCTTTTCCCCCGTTTTTTATTAAAATTATTTCTTTTTTCGAACCTCCACTCTGACCGTTCGACCTGTTCCCGTGTCCTGTGTATTCTTCGTCCTCGGGGTTCATCGGGTGGCCGTGCACAACAAGGATTACGTTGGATTGCCCACGCATCCGAAGGCCGGACGCGCACCGACCGAAGAAATGAACGTGTACCGCACGACTCTTCCGTCCGAGTCGAAAGCACATAGTTCTGAGGGAAACGTTCGTTTGCTAATCATATTATTATCGTCACGTTATGAAAATAAATAATTTTTTAACGAATTTTTTTTACGATTTTTCTTGTACAGGAACTCCGGACGAACTAACCATTAAACACTTCAAAACGTAACCTAGTACTTTTTGCTTAGGAGCTTTTCACTTATCGACACCGTTGTTCGGCGAGGAAAACTGAAGAAAACTGATAGGTACCCAACGTGAAAAGCATACCTTGTATGGCTGTTCCTGTCAATAATTTATGGAGCCACGTTGATATAATATGATTTTTCTATTGTTAGATTTTATTTTGGCAGCTTGTTGCAATAAATACGAAATTGTACCACATACGATACTGTTTTCTAACGAGAATAATTTTCCGTATTAATAATTTAAGGTGCTTTATAAGAGCGTAAACAATACACTTTTCGAATCCTGAAATATAAACGGACCGGAATTTGTTGTTTCAAGTCGGCCTGTGGATTACCACGATGAAACGCGTTAGTCGAATAAATCGAACGGTCTTCATATTTTTTTGTTTGGTGCAAATCCTTATTTAGATCGATGTTATCGCGTCGTCCCGACGTATTAAATCGACCGAATTTCCGTGTGCGCAAACCAACGATTACCGTCCGATCCATAAACTTACCGCTCACGTAAATCCGTCGTCGGTTAGATGCATCCTATTTGTGGAAAGATCGAACACGTGCAAAAACCGTTACCGTTCGTGCATAGGCCACGAAATTAGCGCTACCGGCACTTTATTCCTCCAAAATGTCGGCCACTGATGAGATTGCTTGCAGCTATTACGTGAACTTATATCGTCGAATCGCCGGGTAACTGAAATAATTGACGAAATAACAGGACGACACCGATGATTCTCTCGTTCCGTGACTTAAGAAGAACTTTTCTGAGTCACGCGAAGACGTCAAAACTCGCAGAGTCGCGTGTGCACATGGTGAAAATGGCGTGAAATTATGACAGGCACACCGGGGTCATGTTATATCGGTCAAATGTAGACTCCCGTACGAACGACCTTTTTACTAGACTTCAACATCAGGTGTAATCTCCTACACTGACCTTTCCACAAGACCGGAAAAATGATGTAATCTCCTACTACAACTAGTAAATGAGTATGTGACGTTTCAAAAAGACTTTGTATGCCTACTGTCAAAGACATATTACTCGTATATTCTGCGTGCTGTTTGATAAGTATAGTCGAGTCGCGATAACTCGAAGTTGAAGGAGGATAAAAGTTCACCTCGAGATATGTATTATTCGAGATACCTAACTCGAATTTATCAAAATAAAATCAAAACTTCGAGTTACCTATGTAATGAAATATAATTTTAAAATTGTACGATAAAAACGTTATGACAAATATAATACATTTATGTAAATACATAAATGCTATACAAAAACTAAATGAAATTATAAGTATGTACACATATATTATTTATAAGGTACAGTAGAAAAATAATTTGTTATTAATTTTTGGTTTTTTGGCTGTTTATTAGCAAAATCTTCTAACTTGCCTATGGATTCAAAAATAGAAATATCCACGTCTTCGACAGATTCAACAAATTGCCTAACAGTTTGTAATGATGACATTGCTTGGTTCGCCGTAATCATATTTGAAGTTTTTTCAGATTCATTATTTTCATTAATTTCATATATATATATATTATAATCAGTTTCTATCTACTCGTTTAATCTTTATTATAAAGTACTGAAGTAGATAAAACATAATACATAATAAGATATAACAGATATAAAAATATACTTCGACTAAGGCTTAGTCGAAGTATATTTTTCTATTTCTTAGTCACTAAGCTATTCATCATAATTTTATATTCCAGTTAACAAGACTTATAATACATTGAGTGTTATTATAATTTCTAGGGGAATTAAAAAAAAATCGAATTGTCGAGTTCTTTTAGTTATCGAGGTTCGAGTTATCGCGATTCGACTGTATAATAATATAATATGTTCATGACAATATGACTTGATTTTCATAGATATTTTACTATTACTAATATTATTGTTAATGCTTTAAATTATATAATATTATATAATACACTTATAGATATTATTATAGACCTATTTTATAAGTAGTAACAAATTTATATTATTATTATTACTTTTAATCAATTTTAAGTCTATGACGTTTAACGTAGGAATTAACGTTATGGAGTTAACCGTTCCTCGTTAAAAAATACGACGTCCACATTTGTCATTTTAAAAACCAATTGAGTTTTTGGCGATGGCGAATAGAGGATTTTTACGCTTCCAGATTCACGTAATAATTATTTTTGTACCGGCGCACAGGAAAATAAAGAAATCGTTCAATTACAACATTTTATTATGAAATTATAACATAATAAATATTTTTAACATTGCCGTACATGAAATAAATATTCATCGATACGTTTATACGTACATGATGCAAAGATATTATATAAAAGTACTGAGAAAATGTATGTAAATATGCGCATTATACGATGTCGTCACCGTAATAATGTTATAATAAAGGGGTTATGTTCACGTCAGTCCGACATAAATATTTAAGAACATTAGTGTAGTACAACGTTATTGCAGTAATATATTTAATATTATTTACTTTTTCCGTTAGAAAAGGTCGTAATTTCGGTACACATCCGTCCATCACTTATTTAGGTGTTTATTTCTATGTTTTATATTTATATAACATTTTTGTATGCAACGAGTTTTTTTCTTAGATATTTCGAAAAGTTATAGAACAGCTTTAAAATTTTTTGGAAAACATAATTAGATTAAATTTAAACCATAATAATTAATTTATATTACATATATTAATTTATAATGTTTGTCTTTCTAAATGTGTTAATTAATATTTTTCGAAAAGTCTTAGATATAAACAGTGATTTCATATTCATCAACATTTAAAGTTTAAATTAGAGATTTACGTGGGGTGAACGTTTATCTGAAATAGAAAATAATTAGCTGTATTATAGCCGTTGTCTTTATTTTATTGTAAATTTTAAAATTGTTTTTCTTTTTTAATCGTTTGTTATAATATGGTAGTATTTAAATTCATGTTTCTAACATTAATTACAATTGTTGATCAGTTATTTGAAAAGGATTTTCCATATTATTTTCAAATTATTTTTTGGATAATAATAAAATAATTATTTTACATGATGCACTTAAGTATACACGATTTGCACACACTATTATAAGCCATCAAAATCGTCTATGTTACGGTTATCATTTATTATTCCGTTGTGACAGTGATGTCTATCCAGAACTGTCTTTTGTGAAGAGGGGTCTTACAACTTGTACAAATAACAAGTGCAGAGCACACAAAAGTAATAAACAAATTGCATTTTTCTATTTCTTTAAATTTTTTTCCTTCGTATAAGTACTAGTATTTGTTAATAATAATGTTTAATGTTTATAACAGCAATTCTTGAAAATTCCGAGTGTCATTCTTCATGTCTTTTCTTCATGCGAAATTCTAGACAATTTCACGGCAAGAAATGTTTTTGCATAATAATTCTAAAGTGTAAACGACTTTTGGCACATCTAAACCAACTTTAATGTATAACAGGCGTGTTAACGGTCGTTTGCATGTGACCAAACCGATTTCAATACTTCTAATATCGGTTTTAAACCGGGTAAAATGCAATTAAGTCTATGTGACTTTGAATGGATGTGGATAACGTATGACGTACGTAATGTAGATTTTTTTGTACAGCGTTAAACGTATTCAACGGGAAGTTTGTCGTTTTATTTTTCCGAAACACTTGAAATTGATTCAGGTGCACGTGAGGTTTCCCGCAAAGAGTACAGAAATCTGACGGTAGTGGCCATTGAATCGTGATACCCCGAAAGCAGAGTCACGAATATAGAAATATTTATTTGGACGAGCCTATAAATATAAGCCCCAAAATTGATACGGATAACTTAGTAAAATTTAAATCAAATACAAAATAATTTTTATTTATTTATTTTAAAACTAATTAATTTTATTGAGTTTTTAGTAATGGTATACAGTATAAATTCGTATTGAAAACTGCAATGTACTCGATTCATTCAGAATTTTGTCTGGATTTTTCATTAATTCTTATTACTTTTTTGTTCGACATCAAAGCTTGGTTATGTAATCGTTTTCCAGTCTTAGTTGATCTATTACATGTTTTTGTTTTTTTCATCGTTGAAAAACTCCTTTCAGCTGTAGCACTGGAAACCGGAATCTTTAAAATTCGTTTGTAAACTTCTATTTACTGTAAATATTTTGAAACAGTAATTTGGATAACAGTTTATAAAATTAAAATCATCATTGAACATTTTGAGCTAGCTCGGGCTAGTGGATCTACGCCCGCAAGAGCTCCGGCGACCGCTGATATAAACATATCGTGTGCGCATCGGACGAACGAGGGATAATATTCGAACACGTATTTGGAACACGAGCCGCCGAGCAAGAATTGTCCGGGCAAGGCTTAGCGCGGATCCATTGGGCGAGATGAACAGATTATGGCAGTGGTCGACAACCTTTTTGGACTCATGGGCCACGTTCGCAAATTAAAAAGGGTTAATATATGATATTTAATTAAATTTCCTCGTTAGCTCCTCATTGAGAAACTACACATTGCTTGTGTAATACGCGGTTACAAATGGTTACAAATTGAGAAAATAAGGTCGCGATCGTTTCGGAAAATGTCTTATACAGCGGCTGGGGGGGGGGGGGGGGGGGGGTTCTAACTTCGTGCACACGTCCATTATTTACAAATAGAAGTACCCCGAAGGTTGTTGCGAAACACTCATCAACGACTATTCGAGGAATAATGAGATGAAACGAAGTACGGTGAATGTTTCGCGATCGTTACGATCCGAACGCGACGAGAGACGATTGAACCCCGTGGTATGAACACTTCACCATTAACGTCAACGGGTTATCGGTGACGGACGAGCGTATCGATCGCGTTCGTATCGTATCCGTGATCGAGTCGATATCTCGACCGCCACTCGTCGAATCGCGTTCGCGACATCCGTGGGAACACCGACCACGTCCAGGGATTCGCGTTACGTCAACAGAGTCGTGGCGATGGCGCGAGGGGAAACGTACACGTCAGGTGGCCACCCGCACGACAATCAGGGCCGTCGTAAAGTTTAACGGGGCCTGGAGCAGCTTAAAGCATGGGGTCTATGCGGTGGCATACCAGGGACGGTTATGGGTTTTTAACAATTAAATTGGTCTAAATAAAATATTAGAAATTCACGCATATCATATTATAAACTGCGCATTTAAAGTACACGTAATCGAAATTCAGTCATTCCACGCAATTTGTTGGAAAAACTCACGGCTTCGATTATAAATGTATAACACAATATCGGTTTTTTTTCCATTGGATAAACCCTTGCCTGTTTTTTAAATAAATACAACCACTGAACGTACAACTGTATGAGGTTATTTAGGTGGGTACAGTGTTTGGTATAAATTATTACTTGCTACTTATGAATTATACGGTGTTCTTTTTGCTTAGTATTCAGACGAAAAGCGAAACAACAGTCAACACTCGAAATTAATATTTTCTATTGTTTGGGAGAAATGTTTATGTTATTGTGGTGTGGTTATTGCGGCCGGTTCACGGCAATGCCGCGCCGCACTGATAATCAACTACTATTGTTCTTAATAAAATATTTATTTCTGTTGTTGCACGCCGCATTTCTAGGGATTACCATTAATTATAATCAGGGCTCGGGAGTTGATGCATTTGCTTATTTTTACGGATCGACTTAAAATGTAGCAAAGTGCTATAGAAGTGTACGTCAAGTTATAACACGTACAATTATGAAATTTTAAAGTGCCTTTTTTTCCTTTTTTCAGCAATTTTTTCAAAAAATGCTTATTTCCAGTTTTTCTGATTATTTTTGTTTATTTGACCAGTTTTTATAGTTTTCTCATGTAAAATCGTTTTTAATAGAATCAAAATTTAAAAATAATTCTTATCTTATTTACGTTGTCACGTAGTTTGTCGCCGTTCAAAGCATCGTTGTATGGTTAACAAAGATATTCCAATGTTGAAAATAGAACTAAATGTCAAACGTCAGAATGATCAAGAACAGAGAGAACAGTTTACATTTTATTTTTCAAAAAAATTCCTTCAAAAATCCATACAATCCTTAAAGTCTTGAAAGTGTAGTATTTTTATTTTGTTTGATTTTTTAGTTAGAACTGTTAGAACAGTTTTTTTTTTTTTAATAAATATTTTTGCTTAGTTTTAAATTGTTTAAATGTTTATTTTAGTACTTATAATGATGTTTTTAAGGGCTTATTTTAATGATTTTAAGTGCTATAAGTCCCGAGTCCTGATTTATGAGTACTTTTTGTGCAAACGCTATTACGCAAATAGAAAAAAAAACTATTTGTGACTAATATTTATAGCTCAGTTAAATATTAATAACAATGCATAACTCGAAACTTGGCTTACTCTACTGTAGATAACAAAAATGGATGTTGTGACCATCGAAATTTTGTGGGCCGAGGCAAAACAGTTCCACCCCCTCTTTCCTTCAAAACGGCTCTGACAACAGTGCAACGGCAACAGCGATAAGATTTGCGTGTACGGTATTGTTACGGAAACGTGCGGTAGGACGGTCGAAAACCGTAGACGGGCGGAACACGATCGGTGGCGACTTTGGGCGCGCGAAAACTGACCGGTCTGCGTGGAAACGTTTGCCGGGTTGGGCGCGATAGGTGTCGAGCAAATGATTTCTGACGCGCGTCGGACCATCGTAGAGCTCGGCTGGTGCCGTAGGGATGGGGGAAGAACGTGTCCGTGGGTTGAACACCAGAACGTGTTCCTTCGTGCTCGGCGCGCGCACGTTGTCGGGGTGGAAAACGAATGTCGTTTAAAACGTGACAGAGAATCTGAGCGATCCGAGCGTCAAGGGCTCACCCGACGAAAAGTAAAAAAAATGTTTCAACAGAGTAATAGAACACACACACAACCACTCATTTTTCCATTGTACCAGTAATTGCAGCACCTAGTTCTGTCCTGTGGAATAGTACACAGTCGTTTGGGCGAGCTATGTTTATCTCTTTCGTTTTTCCTACTAGGTATTTTTTTCTTTCTGTACTTAATTCATAATCTGTTCTACGCGTTTTATGTCACCGTCCTGAATGCCTACTTCTTACGCGCTGGAATCAATTGATTTGTCTGCAAGTACTATAATTTTTATACCTGTCCCGTTACACTTGTCACAATCGATAATTAGTGCCGGATTTGTTGAATTCACATCTCTGCGTTATATATAAATACTCCTAGAGGATAAATAATAATAATAGTAATAGTGATAAAAATAATAAAATAATATGTACCGCGGGTCGTGCACTTGTACGTTGAACTCCGTCAACCATTACATATTATTATTATTACCGTCATCGATAACATGCGATTATTGCTGACCGTGTACATTATAAACGCATTTGAAAAAACAAAAAACCAAAAAAAAAATAAAAAACCGAAGAAAACAATGAACCCATTCGCATTATTTCACGATTTCTGTTTTTTTAAAATCCATCAATAATATGTGTAAAAAACGAAAAAAGAGACGAATGTAAAGATAAACCAACCGTAGAATAATATCATCGCATTCGTAATATAATAAGAAATCATTTCAACAGGTCGCGATTATTGATTTCTGACGTTAAATATCATTCATACACGTGCTGCTGTGATACGGATTTAAAAACGATCTGTAAATGTTTCGCCGATGAAACGAATAGAACGCAGCGGAATATCGACGAGTTGAAGGAGATGGAATTCCATGGAATTTCGTCACACACCGAAAACATTTGATAAACCGAAATTATCAATCCAAAACGATTCGCCACCCTCTTAGACATCTAGCATTCCACTGTCGTTGTAGCACCGTGTATCCAATATACGGATTTCGTTGAGCGGTTATTTTTTTAATATACGAAACACCTTGACCCTGCTAAGGTTCTCGTTCACGGTAAACCATTCATTACGGATCGTTATTCTAATAATGAACAAAAAACAAAAAAATGTTTTTGTTATTACGCCACGTGAAACAATGATAACGACACTGAACTGCAAAAACGAATTATAATGTATCGTACCACTTGGGCAATGTTTTTTTTTTTTTTTTTTTCAATTTCCAACTTCTTTAAAATTATTTTTTCTGGCGATCGTCATCGAAGCAAACGTACAGGTATATACTTAGGCTTTAATGCTCTCGTTTCTCCCGAGTGGTTTATTCGTACAGTCATCGAAATATACTCGATATTTTTAATCAGGTAAATAATAGCAGATTGCACACAATAAGACTTACGGTATAAACGGAACGGTTTACGAATATGTAACGCCTCTATGGGCGTTATTGTGTGTGTGTGTGTGTGTGTAATTTTCATTCGGATTCGGTATGGGCGAATTATCGAATCGCGTACAAATCATGTAGGGCACTGTCTGCACGTTCGACGGTCGAGAATTGCGAATCGCTGACGGTCGCAATAAATAGTTAAATAAATAGTCATTCCGCGTGCATAGGAAATCGTTGTACAAACGAGAATCGCGACGATCGGTAGGTAACTGCAGTTCGCTTACGCGTCGGGTGTGCATAACAATTTGCGTCGAAACGCATTTGCCGAATGTAGAACGACGAGAACCGCCGTTTGTCGGTAACCGCACTGCAGAGGGTCGACGTCGTTGATTAATAACGCGTCGGAAAACGATTGGAAAATAGTACTCGGTCACGATTGTACGTAGAAGTGCGCGTTCAGCATCTTTCTCTCTCTCTCACTATCTGCTGCTGGAACCGACCTGGCCTCGCCGTCGCCGGTGGATAAAAAATTATTAGTGGTCCGACGCGGAATAGAACCGCACTGCTCGGGAAAGTGTATTTCCACTCTAATGCATTTATCGCAGCGACCAACCAATATTATATCAAGCGCTTCTGACCCGATTCTACGCGTACCCGGTCCGGGCGACATCTATAAGAGCCGTAGACCGCGCGTTTAATTTCGTTAATCGAAAAACGGTCGACTTTGAACGAGCACGATTAGCAGGGGTCTTGCGTTGTCACGCGCAACACGTGTTCATTTGTGTCCGCTACAACCCGTTCGGGTTAAGCAACCGCGTCCGGTGCGCACGCGCGCAGTAGACACCACCGGGTCTTATTTTAACGGACAGTATACGACCCGAATTCGGTTAGTAGGAAAAAACCAAAAGGGCAGTGGGCTTAACGACTACGGGCACCTGATAAAAATATAATTTTCCTTGTAGAACGATTGAATTTCTACTGAGTATTCGAAATTTGTGTGATTCATAAGCCCAACCTAGTACCTAACAAGTAATAATTATTTGTAAGCATACGAACATTGTGCTACCCCGCTGATTGATTAATCTACGAAGTTTAAATTTAAACAGTGGTTAAACGTATAACGGAAAAGATCCGTATTTTTTTTTTTTTTTTAAATATTTTACCACGCGATTGCCAAAATTCTAAAATATCAATATAAAATTTATTTGGGGAGAGGGTAAGTATTGTAATACAAATACATTTCGCAAAACAAACTTTTCAGTGTGTTTGGGCTGTAGGTAAAAATCCTTAGAATAAATCCTAGGCACTATTACCCGGACCGGTTCAACACCGGCTGCCGTGTCGCGCGCGTTCATCACGCGTTCACGTCACACATTTCGGTGTTACAATAACCTATATATGAACGAGTTTCAATATTTGTAGATGAACGCGCGTTTGTTCTTTTTTTTCTCTTTTTGTTTTTCTTCGAACGTAATGATCTCACAGCCTGTGATCAGACGATCAACGCCAGCGTGCGCAGCCGGCGCGCCGAAGTTGTTGACGACGATGTTAAGAATGGCGAATAATATTTACGTTTTATTACGATAAAAAATGAACGTTTTTAATAGCCGTCCATGTACTGTGTTGCATTCGAGTATCACTCGTTCGCCGACTGATCAGCGTGCAGCTAAGGCTACCGTGCCGATTCGTTTGAAATATTGAAGACATGTCTATTATTACCATGAGTAAGTGCGTTGAAAAAAAAGATTTTTCCGAAATCGCATTTCCAACGGTCGAAATAGTTTTGGGTTTCGGGCTGGTTGTGAACTTTTTTTCTCTCACTTTTTGGTTACCGTATGAAATATTTTTTTGTTTAATATCTATGTTGATTTTACCGGTCGAGGAACCCATATGCAACTTAATATGGTATGAATAAATAAAAATAAATATCATTAGAAAATGCGCTTTTTTCAACCTAAACATTTTTTTACGTCGAAATAGTTATGATTGCTCTGGTCTAAGAAACAAAAAAAATTTCCAGCTGAGGCAAGCTAATTCAGCTAGTGAATTTATACGTTTTTTTTGTGCATAAACCTAACAAACCTTATAAAAATTAGACTATAAAGTTTTTACAAACATTCGTACTGTCTAATTTTTTCATTATCTGATGATACCGTTTAGTCAAAAATTTAGGAAGTGTCGTATGAAATCATTCTACAGTATCGGAATCGTAACGAAATTTAATGAATTAAATAAACAAATATCCTTCCGATGGAGTTCATCTTCGGGCAGTAATAAGTGGTTTTAAATGTTTTCTTCTAGTCGATTAATGCTCGGACTTACACATCTGTTTTTAGGATACCAATATCGAACCGCAGTGTTGCGAGCGTGGATAAGGTATAGGAGGATACAATATATAACAATACAGGAAAAGTTCACAATTAAATACACTTATATTACTCTTATATTAGCATATCTAATCAACTGTTTGTGTGAAGCAAAGCCGTTTTCCCACACGGTTGTGCATTTTTATTGAATTCACGATAATTTCCGCTGTACGTTTTTACGAGGAACGTGCAAGCAAGTGCAATCCGGATGAAACGTAGACGTGCGTACAAATTTTACGCACAGTCTCGTGAATTGTAATATAATTAATTCTTGAGTACGAGACAAGACATGTACAACTTACGAACAGACAATAATATGAATAATGACGTACAAAACGTAACTACTTATTAACTATCGTATTATACATATTATGTAACATGGTAATGTATTCATTGTACAATTTTTGCTGTTCACGTGTTCAGGAGTTATTTTTTATTTTTTAATTTTTTATTTTTTTAATACAATTTTAATTTTACAAATTGTTTTAGTCGTTAAAAACTCCATAATAGTTCTGTATAGTCATTAAACAAATACGTAATTTATCTATAGCGTATTTTGCGTAGTAACAATAGTTATTATGAGTTTTCGCACTGCAATCGTGGAGGGTGTAATATGTAACTGTAATAATTAATGAAAATAATGCGAGCTTGGGAGATTTATAGTGCACAAAACAACTATCACACGCTTAACAGTCTACACTTTTAACAATAAGCCAGATTTACAGATAAGATAGAAAAGAAAGAATCACGCGAAAAAGTCTATTATACTATATTGCCGATTGTGTTTATCAGCTTTTCCCTTTGAAAACGATTCGAAATTTGTAATTTTAAAACGAAGAAAAACGTATTACCAGTAGCCAGTTAGAGTTTCAAAGTATTGTTCAAAAAGGTCATAATTGGTTTAGGATCCGTTTGATAATAATTATTTACAATTATTAACAATTTTACATTTAACAATAGTCGTTCTCAACCTCATCACATTTACAATATTATACACGCTAATGTACTGCTTTTGTCTTATCACCGTTCATCTGTAGTTGGGTTCCTTTTCAAAATTAGAAATCATTATTTTTTAATTTATTATTCACATAAAAATGTCACATTCAATGTAATATTTTTCATGTTTTCATATTTATAATAGAATAAACTCTTAGAAGTACACAACCCACGACGTCCCACACCAAAAATGGGCTTTGAAACGTTTTATACTCGTATGTAAATGAATGTTTAAATGAATGTATTAATTATAAATTGTACATTAGGTTAAAGTTATCGTAACTTGCCATCGTTCTGGCGTGATTGGCACACAGCAAGAACCGACAAATTTCATACCAGTATAAATTCATTAGTGCAATACAAGTAGTTTTTCAACTACTAATAACTAATGCTTGTACACTAAAAATCGAGAAGATTTATATTTTTCAGATTTGAAGTCCTCTACTTTTTAGTGTCTTCACTTCAAATCAACCCACCACCCCCAACACTTCAAGTGGAGACTTTGCCGACGACAAGGCACTCTAGCCATCCATTCAGACCCTGAATCAGCCTCAAACTACGTCCAAAACCATCTCAATCTCTTATCAACCTGGTATAAAGACTGGGGGATAAAAGTAAGTTTATGAAGCAAAATCCACTCATTATACATTCACACTAAGGCAAAAAGTCTGCCCCCTCCCAATAGTTCAAAACGTTGCGAAAATCGTCTACAAACGTATATGCTCTAAATTACACAACCATCGCAATCCCTTGATCACTCAAATATCCTAACCAACAGTACTCCTGGTGACCCCAAAAGGCGTCTTAAACGTACCTGGGTGTCGTGATCTATATTATTAAAATGTATATACTTTTCCTTCTTTCTCTTACTCAATCTCTTTATCCCTTCCTAACGCATTAAAAATTAATTCTTGTTCGTAAGTGCCTCCAATGGGTAGTTTTTTATCTTCTGTCACACAAGTCATATTTCCTTCTTATTTTATTACATAATCTTACTGTAAAATAATATTTATATATTGTGTATATCAATAAAAAATTTAAAAAAAAAGGTTTGAAGTCAATGAGAACATTTAAAAAACTTGTAAAAACTGTACCAGCTACAAGTACGTATTATCGTTGCAGATACTGTTTATTTATTGTAAACACGTTTGACAGATCAATGGGTCAATGTTAAGTTTTAATTTACAATTTAAATAGAAATGCATAATTATGTTTTTTTATTTCAATAAAAATATTAATTAATATCCGGAGTATAAAAATATTAAAGCTGTTCAATTATATTAAAAATATAATAAATCATTCAATATTGGATTGTGTTCTCGGTGGGACGATGATTGCAAGATCAATGTATAGTCAAATACCACTAGCTCACTCGCTCATTGATAGTATACATCTCAAGAACGACAAAACATATGAAGTTGAAATTGTACATAGCGGTTCTGGTAATAATGCGCAACAAGATGCAATTTTTTGAATTTGCATTTTTAAGGGTCAATTTTTCTTTTAACATTACTTTGTTCTTCTATTCCCGTATGACACGGATTTGTTTTTAATTTATTTGTGTTGGTCCTGTATTTCTTATTTTTATTGTTGATAATAGGTAATGCAAAAAGTGTTTTTACAAAAACTAATAACGTGCAATGAAAAATGTCATACAATTTTTAATTTTTTTACAATCCACTGATATTTTTAGATTGTAACTTTAATAAGTTACATTTTGTATATAAGTATTTAGGTTTTTGTGAAATATCTCGCGGGGTTTTTTGTTTATTATTGAATTGTTTATTTCAATCTTCAATTTAAAACTATGTGTTAAATAGTTATTTTAATAGTTATATCTCCCCGAAATATATTTATGAATGTATTATTTAAAATGATTTTAGTGTTTTTATTAAATTTAATACTACTCGCTTTGGATACTATATACCTGTTACAAAATCTAAAGTACGAGTACTAAAATTATCTTTCTATTTTATATCTATACGATATTATGGTGAATAATGGTAAAAAAGTAATATAATTTTAACTACGATTGATTGGAAGTTGATAAAATATTGATAAATATTTATGCATTTGATTTCATGAAATACAATTACTAAAAACAAAATTGTGATTAAATCATTGGTGTGACCACATACTTTGAAACTCAAATGCGCTATGAGTAAAATTATAACGTGCCAAAATGTTTATGATGAATTAAAAACTTTTATTGCATAAAAATAATCACTTGGTTCAATATTTTATTTCCACACATTTAATTATAAACAATGAATGTACTTTATAAAAAATTTACATTTTCAGTAAGAATGATGTGCGATATTTAATTAAAATGATAAAAAAAAAAAATTATTTTGTCGGTACCATTTATAAGATAATTTAATATTATAGAAATATAACCTTCGTTTCATAATATAAAGTTTTACTACATTCAAGAAATATTGCATTTTAGCTTCTGGGTAAAATATTATGAGAAATGCCGACGACCATTGCATGTGACGCATATTAAATTGACAAAACATAATACAAATAATCAGAGATTATAATGCAATTAATAATTTAGTTCGCCCTTTTCAAACGAACCTTTTCCTCTCGCAATTTTATTTCTCCGAGATTTTTAGCCTTTTGAAGTCTTATTAATTAAATTTGTACTCAATCCTTATATTTTTAAAAGCTTTTCGTTACAGGGGCTTTTTAATTTTAATTTTTTTTTTTAAAAGTTGTTTAAATTTTAAATGACTCTATGCTTAGATCAAGTATTATAGTGTACGTAGTAATTAACACAGTCATTAACGACAAAATTTTTAATTGAATAAACTTTAATAATATATGGTCATAAATAATAAAAATTATAGTTTTCATTTTATATTTTATAATTACAATTACTTGAATAAATTACACATTTCTTCATAGTTCAGAATTAGAATCTATCATTAAATTTATTATGTAGTATTAAGACGTCAAATTTCCACTGTAGTTAGATAAAAAATACAATAATAACGATTTGCGGTTGGTCGATACCATGACGATTTTATTACTATAACCGCAGATTTAAAGTGCATACCGATAAATAAAAGAAAAAACAAATATATGTCTATGTATTTTTATTTTTTTATTACAAGTTGCAGTTGTAGCATGTTAAACCCATTTTACAACTGCCTACTGGTTGCCATTATTTGTATTAATAAAATACTGTCACACATAATATAATAATAAAATATAATATAATATACTGTCAAAAATAAATGAATGAGAAACATTAACGGAAAATTATTATTAAATAACGTATCGAGTTAATGTCGTTACGTCGCATTATGGTTATTGAAATGATTGAGACTGTTCAAAACTTAAATAAATGTTGGTGAATTGATAGACAAAATAATTTTTCATTTCTTTTAATCTTCACTATAGATTACACGTAATAATACTAGGCCTCACCGAGAAGTCTGTATAATTAACACTATTCATCCGATACCGATATATTATAAGTATTTCGTTTAATTGGAGGCCCAACAAATTACTTCCTTTTTACTATGGCTTTTAGACACGACTTCGCTGTGTTATTATAAAATTTTAAACGTTATTCAATTTTCTTTTACGGTAAACTATGGCTCTATCATAATAAATATAATAGGAATAATATGTTCACTTCCATATTCCATTGTCGTTGTTATATGAATTCCGTAACAGGCATCGCTGAGTAATTATTAATAAGTGGTTGGTGTAACACTTACCCATTTGCTGGAAATTCGTTGGAAACTATATTGAAAAAAAAAATATATTTTTTAAATTTTTTTCAACCGTTTTTATCATGATCGATTTTCATCAGAGGTACTGAAAAAAAATATATATTTTTTCAGTACCTCTGATGAAAATCGATCATAATAATAAAAACGGTTGAAAAATCCTTCGCTTTGAAAGTAAACGCATATGATGGTTCGCGTGTATTGCGGAACTTTTCGCAATCATAATTAATTCCAATACGTAAATGATCAGATGCATACTACAGTTATCTAATTCTATGGAAAAACAGGTTGCTTACGGATAATAGGTGTTAGACCTTGCAGTCTCGCTTAGCTGCACCGCGGTTGTGCGTTACACCTACTACACCGTGAATTGCAAAACAACGAAAAAGCCATCGAACGAAGATGAAGAACTCAAACACTAGTTCGGATGGACGTAGTGAGTAAGGTGTATAAGGTGAAATTTTTCAAAAACTCGACGGTTACTGGCTGCGGGGGCGAAATATTTTTTTCAAAACGGTGTACATTTTACGTGTAAGATAGTTCCACGGCCTAATCACTAGACCCTAAAAGTTATTATTACGCATGGAATTGTGTTAGAATGTCGAAATAACACAATATAAAAATGATTGCACATCGATGAGTAGGACACGGTCTCATCATGTCATTCATATGACATTCAATGTTAACAAATATTAAAAAAAAAAAGTATTAATTGTATAAATATTAAAATAAAAATATTAATGTAACACTTTGTTTTTAATAAAATATAAGACTAAACGCTACAAACTTGAATAAAAAATAAAATAAGTTACGTATCATTGATGTTTAGAATATCGTTACATTATTATTATATTAATTAGAAATCATACAAAAGTAAAATTATTGCAAATGATTATGTGTACTCTTAATAGTACTTCCAATCAACTTTAAGATACCTATAGTGATTTTTAAATTCTAATGATGTAATCATTTTATGAATTTTAAATTTATGGTACCTATACTATTAAGAATAATGGTTCTACTTTCTTTAGGTTATTATTGACAACTGATTTTACTAAACATTATTAAATTATGTATAATAATTTCAATATTATACATACATTTATTATTTAATTATTAAAACGGTATATAAAAAATATTATTATCTTTTGAATTTTCATGAATTAATCTCCATACTACGTATTTACCAAATTTCGATACGGATCGTTATTAAAATAAGATCGGAAATTATTGTTAGACATTTTTTAAATATTCCCTTTAATAATCCTCTTCAATTATTTTAGCAAATAAAATTAGCTTTGTTCACTAGTTATTTTAATTTTGTTTACAACTCCCAGTTTTTTAGAAATTGCAATTTCATTTGAAACATTCATATTTCACTGCGATATTATATTTGATTTTATTTGTTTGATTTGAAATCAATAAAATGTGTTTTATAGAAATCAATTTGGTTTTTAAATTAGAAATGCAAACAAAATTAATGTGTTTCAAAAGAAAATTGTAAATCTCAGGTTTGAAAATTTGTTACAAAAACCTATTCGTAGTTTGTACGGATAAAATATAATTTATCTTTTATACTAGGTACGCATAAAGTTCGAGTTGCAGTATTTTTGCAGATACTTTTGCGATTCCGTTTCAACGAGTAATTAAGACTTGACATTCGGACGGAGGATCAAAGCGGTTGTATTTCAACTTGTCGTATTAAGCTATATTTTTATATTTTTCAAAAGACAAGGTTTTTGAACTTTTCTCATGAGATAGTAAGACTCGAAAACACGGTTTAATAATATCCGTATGAGGTTTACTTTGAAAGTTTGAACCGTCTGACGAGTGCGCGCGACGACCTCACACGATTATTGTTCAATTAGACGACCGCTGGGCTGCAACTACATCCCAGACGATCAACTCCGGTACACGGTGGAGTAGTTTCACACTCTCGCCGGCGTGACAGGCGAGCGAACCGACGAGCACGTCAACGGATCCTGGCTCTCTCGGATTTTTCCTTCCGTTGGGACTGATTTTAATCACACTCGTTACAGCCGCACACTTTATTATGTTTTAATGTACTCGCCCACTAATTCCGTTGTTAGTATTCCGAAATATTGTAATACCTTCGTGGAATATTTTTCTTCTCTCTCTCTCTCTCTCTCTCTCTCTCTCTCTCTCTCCTTTGTAAAACTCTTCGCCCTTGGGAATCAGTCCGTGACGCGGTTACGTAATCACTAATTGAATATCGTAGTGGTGTACACCGCGATGACCGGTAGCGAGGAGTAACGTTAAATAACTTATTGTTGTTTGCGTCGTGTGTTTTATCAGATTGTTTAAATGCCCCGGCGAGTGACCATGCGGGGTCCTGCGAAATCGGTTTATGGCTCGTCAACATATCGGCCGGCTACTTTACGCGTGTTCTTTTAATAATAATAATTTATTGCACTCGCTGTTGCCAATCAAAAGATATCGTCACGATGCCGAAACGAGCCAATACGGTTTTTCTCGGCAATCCGTCTGTGTTTGCAAAACGACTTTTACCGCGTATTATTATTTTGCCGTCTCCGTCGTGGTCATTAATTCTTGTACTTTCACACACGTTATTTTTTTCTTCCCGTATTTTTTTCCCTTTTATTTTTTTTTTCTTCACGTTCTTCATCGCTTGGCACAGTTTTGGCGCGTCTGAATTTGCCCACGAGTTGTGTGTATCCGATTGTCGTTATTAATTTCGTGTCCGTTATTTATTATACCGCGCCCGCGATAAATTCATTAATTGTAATCATACCGAATTGTTGGTGTAAAATCGTCCGTAACCTATATTTTCTAATGTAGGTTAATTTCCCTATAGATTTCCGCTAAAAAATATAGCAAACTCTGTAATTGAGAAGACGATTTTGTTGCGCCAAAAATATATATATTTACCGGTGAGATCTAATGTTTTCGTTTTTTACCTTTTAAACATTATTCAAGTTTTTCCGGAACCAATTACACCTCTGGCCCAAGTGATTAACTGTTGTTCAACAATAACATTTTAACGGATAATCGGTAAATTATTCTATGAATCGCAAACAGAGATGTATTTAGGATTTTGACGCCCCAGGTATAGTTTTATTCGGTGAAAACCATTTGCGCCCATCACACCTTTTTTATAACCCACTTGCGTCCGAAATCATAACCCATTTGCGCACGAAATATTTTTAATAAAAATGTGTTAAGCTCGTGCAAAATTGCTAAATTGTATTCTGGAATACAAGCCATACTATTTATTAACCTTATAAAGTTAAAACTATTGTACATAGTGATGAGCATAATCGAGTGAAAATAATCGAGTTACTCGTTATTGTCATATTGACTAATTTTTTTAAACCCGAAATGTTGAAAAAATTGTAAAATTTTAACTATATTATTTAGACAATTATTATAAAAGTATTATAATAGTATATTATACTAATCTACTTAATTTAAGTATTTATCAAGATAAAAATAATCTATATTGTAAGATCATAATGGCAACGTTGTATGCGAAATGGACGCATATAGGCTATAAATCGGTAGGTAGTACCTTATCTTTCGGGCGCATCTGTCTACATCCCTGGAGGCGTAAATGTACTACTCTGGGGCGCAAATAGGCTACAGTCGTTTTATTGCCACCCCTACACGTATACGTATACGATTTTCAAGAAAGGTAAAATTTATTATCTACGAATTTTACGCGATCAACTTTTGATAATATTATCATGAAAATAAAAATCGCCATGTGGTCACTGTGCAAAATCTTAAATATTAAAATTTTTCGATTGACGAATGAAAATAGATGATGTTTACAAAATAATGTTGCCACCCTTTGATTCCAAAAAAATATGCCACCCGGGGTGATGGTACCCACTCCCTCCCTCTAAATACGTCCCTGATCGCAAGTAAACAATGGAATATTTTCGGGATTTTCGTTTTAATTGTTTGGATATCACATTTCATCGTTTCATCTTAATACAATTCATTATAATGAGAGCGAAAACATTAAATTCTGATCTTTAGTAGAGAAAATAATACAAATATTTATACGTAGTAAACTACGGTTTTTTATTCGTACTATGAGTTTCCTGTTATTTTTAATCATACCTAATATTTAATAACTTTTGTAACCGTAGTTACTTAAATTTAATCAATATTTTTGTGTGCCGTGAAACGTACATTTATGTATGTTCGTAACAATATCAATAGTAATTTATTTCTGCAGATTCAATGATTTTACAATAATTAATTTTATCATTCAGCTCTCATAATTCGTTTTAGACAATGGTTTGCCATAGCTGGAAAAAAAACAACAAAAAATGTACTATTTTCCGTATATCATGTCCAATAACGTGATTCCTCAGTTGGTAGAACGTAATGCACGATTTTATGGGGAAAAAAATCATTATTGACCATGTTATATGAATCAGTTTTTTAATCCTTTGAATTTCTTAAAATTTTTAAAATTTTATATTTTCCGATAAAATAATATGTTAATTAGATACTATTTATGCTCGTGAAGATGTCATCCAAGGTAAAATTTTGGATTGTTTCGATGATTTAGAAATGATTCAACAAGATTATGTAATTTAAATTGTTCATAAGTCATACATATAATATATTCAAATTAACCGAGTACCTTGAATATCACTTTTATAGAAATAAAAAGTAATTAATTTTACATTTCGCTTTCATATTGTAAACGCTTATAATTTTAACAAGCGATGCACATTTGAATTAAAAACGAACGAAAGAGTATCCACGTCATGTACAGAAACATTATTGACATATGGATATGTCTTGCACACAACGAAAACGAGTAAAACGAATTATATCCTTAACAACAGTTTAATTGTTTAGTCACAAACTGACTATATTAAAATTTTCTTTTATTTCATATGCGACTTACAACAAAAACAAAATCAAAATATTTTAATAATAATATAATTAACGAAAATATATAGTAAATGAATAATTTAGTTTAATTAAAGGATTACAGTTAAAAAACACTTTGAATAAATAGTTTCTATTGGACTATAGCAACAGAAAAAAAAGTTAATTATTATAATAACGATAAGATAACTAATTTAATTATTATATTTGTTATTAACTATAGCATTACTTGTACCAGTTGTACCAGAAAAATAAGATTTTCAAAGATTACCAAGGTGATCGATGGTTAATATTGCACTGTGTACACTAACAAATCAAGCCAGTGCAGCTTCAGCACGACAGGTATTCAGGGAGATAATATTTGGTTTGAACGAGTTAACTGGATAAATACGTATTACGTTGATAGATAATTTGTGTTTTTTTGTCTCTACGTGAATCAAAGGATCAGCTCGGTGGGTTCACATTTCGCAACAAAATATCCTACAATAAGTTTTATAGTTTTAAATGGAATATGCTTAAGCCACGACATAAACCCATTTTATAATATAAACCTAAATTTTTGCGCCTATTGAATTTTATCCATTTCAATAAATCAAATGTATATAAAAATTGTACGTCATATAAAATTAAATAAACCTATTCACTATTCTATCGTAGATTAAATTTAATAACATCTGTGATCCCATATGGTATTATTTGTAAAAATTATAATTAAGCAGCAACAAATGATAACTAATTATTTTTCAAACTAAACCAATACACCTAGATTATGTGAGTATAATAAAATATTTTTATTTAAACCGAAAAACCGAATAGCTTTACTGTGAAAAATCTAAAAAAGAAATACTAACAACCAGATCAGAATTGTATCCAACATTCATATGGTAGATATAATCTTAAAAATACTGAATTCGCTACACAGGTGACGTCCGGCGTGGACAAAATTTTAGCTAGACCCTCAAAACAGACCTCAGTTTAGTCGTATCCACGTCGAAACAGGTACCGAAACGTAAATACTCAACTCACCGGTTAAGGTATGTAATTGACCTAGGTTTATCCGCGTTGCTCGAGCACGTACCAAGTTATTTTTAAGCAGAATACTATCGCGTACCGTTTCGAAATGCGTTTAGATACCACGAAAAATTCGGCACGCTCGCAGAAAACGGGCTTTCCTTAAGCTTGTAATCATTTCGCTCTATCGATTTTTTCTATCGCTTTACGCGACATTTGCCGACACTTGCGCGTGTGCAACGCGGCACTACTACGTCACATTGTAGCACTGGAGCCGAGCCGCGGTAGGTACACTATTATCGAAAGAATTCAAACGTACACTCGGAATTAAAAAAAAAAAAAAAAAATAAATAAAAAATAAAAAAAAATATCCAATTCAACAGTCGTCCGGATATACAGAGCAACGTATATATATATTTGTGTGTGTGTGTGTGTGTGTGTGTGTGTGTATACGTATTGGCAACATTGAAATTTGAAATGTATAACAATCGACGTGAAGTACAGTTAACCGTTGTACAACAATTCGTACCGCGTACAGGTTAGCTGTTTGCGGATAGCTGTCGAATGGCACTCGGCATTGATACATTTTGCATTGTTGTGCGGCGGAAAAATCTATATGTTTGGTTGTTGTCTCTTGCCGCGTACGTTACAAACATAATGTAATATATCGTATTGTGTGTCCGACGGATTCGACATTATTACTATTATCGTTATTATCATCGTTATTGCGTACGTAAGCATCTCAAAGCACCGTGTTTTATACCGTATTTGGTGACTGATTCGTGTCAGTGTGTCAGAACGACGTGCATTACACGTGTAGGTAGGCGTACAGGGTGATTTTTTTTTTTTCACCACCCTCGTTTCCTCGGCCGACCTTAACGGTTTTCGGATAAACATTTCCCCGCACAATTTTCGATCATTAAACAGCCTAACCGTTTTTAACCGTGTTGGTTTATCGGATGACTCCGATCCACAAGGATGTAGCGAAACGGTGTATAGTTGTTCGAAGATTTCGAGAAGGGTACCTTGGCAGTGGTTTTATAAAATAATAACACGACGATAGTGAAAACCCTTTCTGAGCGTACAGCTGCAGGTCTCGTAGGTATTGCCAAAATCGCTCTTCGATATCTCTCGTTTAAATGGTCTAAAGTGGAGATATTGTTGAGATTTTTTTCAAGGAACGTTAACTCTTCGATATTTCTAATACAAGAAGAAAATAATACTGGACATCGCACGCATTTACAATGGGATTTATTCGAATATTTGCACTATAATACATTCTCGATCGAAGGAGTATTACATACGTGCTGTTATAATAGCACATGGTATTCATTGTTTCTACGATAGACTCTCGATAGTTCGAAAACTTCTAAAAATCGGACTAAATGATTGTTCCCTGAAAAAACCTCTACTGTTTAAAAAAACATGTATTTTTGTAGTTTACGATTCGGATATTTTCGAACAGAACCTTTATAATTCGGATTTAACAATTGATATAAATTCAAATGAATACAATTAGAAGTAACAGTACGAATAAGAATTAAGTATTCTTATTCAATAAGAGCATATTATAAACACCGAAAAATAACAACGTCGCTAGAGTATACTATCGTTTCGTTTACCTCATCTAAACCACGATTTATAAACTCATTCCACTATTTCTCAAATAACTGTAATTAAATTTAGTGTTATAATTTATAATTTTTTACCAATATAAGCAAATAGTTGTAAAAATCGAATAAAACGTAGCCAGTCTGAAAAGTCTCGTAAAATAATTGTGGTTTTGTTGTTCTCCGATTTAAAATTAAAAAAACGTGATCGCCGAAATTTTAAAGTAGCTTAGGGAGCTTAGGGGGAAAAAAGTTACGTTTTACACGTAGTCAATTGCCATTAGGTTTACGCAACATATTATGTTGTCGATATTTAAGCACTGTATGCAGACTTTTTTAATTTCCCTTGTAATGACCTGGGTTCAGAACTTCATACGTTTACATATTTCTTACGAAGTCGGTATTCAAAATCTGATTTGATTCAAATTTGTTTCATGGTCAACACAATTGAAGAACAATATTCAATAAATAAACATAATATGTTGCTTATGTTTGCATATTTTACTAAATTTAAACGATTTCGCATATTTAAAATGTTATGTGTATTAATAGATATTATGTTTATAATTTATTACGAATTTACAACGAACAAATTTTCGGTCGTTTATAAATTGTAAATTAAATAATTTAAAAATAATTAGCCTTCACATACCGTACACGGAAAAAAACAAAACAGTTCAACCTACTATTAAAATAGTAGATTTAACAATATTTTATAACTGCTATAGGGATAGTTATAATTTTAGTGATATTTACTTCAATGTTCTAGTTAAGTTATTATAGTTATTATATTGTTACAAGAAAATAAAGTAATTTTACTAAAATTTTATAGTTCACTGTATATTTTAATTTAGTTGTTCAAACAGTATTTATAGTAGTACACACTGGAATTTATAATAGTTAGAACTGGAATGTTTAGTTCATATCACTGCAGCAGAAATTCAATTTACTATAATTAACAGTTTATTGAGCTATAACTCGTAATAATCACTATTATAAAATTAAGTATTCGTAACCAAGTTTTATATTTAATTATTTTATATATTTAGCAATACCTGCTGTCATGTATAGTATTTTTTACAATATTATATTCATTGAAATTGTACCTATTACAATTGTTATTTTTTTGGCTTGTACATGCTTTTACTTATAAAATTTAAAAGAACGTTGTTAAATATGGTATCCAAATATAATTTCGTTTATGTAAAAAAAATATTATTTTTTTTTATTTTCAATTGTGTAACAGATTTACTGGTTATTTGATGACTTATTAAAATAATAACATACTTGAGATTTTGTATATAGTTATATTCCAAAAACAAATAATAATAGGACATATATACTCAAATAAGAATTCACCAAGGGTGATGGACACAAATCTGGTCAAACCCGTGTATATTATACAACAAATTTAATACTAATTAATTGCAAGTGATGAAGTATTTAATTGTTCCGAGTCTTATCTTTGTGTCTTACCATGTACGACGTGGTGCGTTTTAATTCAAAAAATAGTATGGGTTTTTTTACAATAAAGAATATAAAAAAATGTAGATTTAAAATAATTAGGACAGCTTTGTAATAAGGTTTATAATTAATAAATTAAAGGAGTATGTAGTAAGTAGATTTTTATTTAAATTATTTGAACAAAACTCGAAAATAACTGTATACATTAATAATCTACTGCATATTTAGTATATAGTTTAGAAAACTTATCGTTTTGACTTGAATCCGTAGAAACTTAAAAATTCGTCGTGTGTTGAACTTCCTTGCAAGTGTTGCAAAATATGATTAATAAACGACTGACAAAAAGGTAATGGTGACCACCATTCATTAACTCATAATACGTTTTGAAAGAGACAAAATTCTTAAGAATTTTCTTTTCATGCCGCGTGTGTTGCCTCTCGCCTTATTTTACCTTTGTTTTAGTGACTCGCGCGTGTTCAGTTTTCACCAAATTACATTTCGACAGTTACGACTTACTACATTTTATAGTGATTTAATATATTGCAATAGTATTCAATTATCTAAGTTATAAAATATAGTTGATTAAAACATAAAAAAAATAAACTATAAAATATAATAATATTCACTATCGAAATCAACTATTTTTATGCAGTCTTAATAACTATACTGTTTTAGACATTCCACCTATAAAATAGTGATTCTTACTACATGTTCCGAGACTATAAAATTTTAGTAATTTTTTTTTCCGTGTAGCCTTGTCTATATTTTAAATTATACTATACCGTGTATTAATTTTTATAATCGGTCTTATTTAATTAAAATATTTTCAAGAATAAAATACTTAAATTTACCAAAAGCTGAACTATTGGCGTTGGCGACACATGAAGCCGTAATCGTTTTTACTATTAAATAAGAATTGGTTTCAACTCTTAATTTTAAACGCTCGTTTGATGAAACCAGTCAAAAATATACTTATATCAATGATGAACTATTTAGTTTAATTATTTAGCAGTACTAAAGTACATGTATGCATACTAGTGTCGGAAACATATGTCACATATCGCAAATGTTGTGGACTGTTACTTTGATTACTGTAGAATTATCGTGTTCATATTGTTCGCTTACTGTGTTCGCTTACGTGCCACATAATATTTATTGGGATTTTAATTTTATCAGATAAAAGTTAAAATTATTAATGAAAAAAGATCTTAAGCTATTCGCTTGAACGCGTTCGTGTCTGACAGTGGCGGTTTTACGGGTAGGAGGAGGAGGAGGAGAGTTCAAGGGGTCTGAACCCTACCAGGTTCTGAGGTTAGGCTTTGATGTATTCGAGACGGTAGGTTTTGGTGTCTGAGTTTGGTGAATGTTTCTAGAATTGATTCTAGGGTATTATTTTGCAAGCGAAACGAAAAAAATATAGAAAATGTTTTATCAAAAAATATCGGTTCAAAAACGATAAACCAAATATCTTCTATATTTTCTACAATTACACACCCATTACGTAAGTAAGTAACGAAAGATCATTTTATGTTTACAAAAACCTTTCGAGCCACAACAGATAATCATTTATAGCCGTAAACATTGAAAAAAACATCATATCGTTCAGTGTAATTCGGGTAGATATAAAATATTAATTTTATTTAATAATCGCTGTATTAAGTTCTAGATTTTTTTAAATTTGGAGCTCTGGGAATAGATTCAGCTTCCAGAACTACTACAAAAGGACAAAAAGCTACATAAAAAAATAAAAAAATTTTCTCTCTTCATAATTATGATTTTAAATATATATTTTATATATATATAAAAAAAAAAAAAAATAAAGTTGCATATACGCCGTACCGTATATTTGCGATTTTTGTTTTTTTAACGCATACGTATGCACATATTTCTTTGTTTTTCAGCGCACCAAGTCCCGAGCGCTGGTAATGACATACAATTATGTTTTGATAAACATTTCGTTCCGAAAAAATAGCGGCTCGTATATGCCCAGGTAAAACGACACGTAACGCGATAAGAAAAAAAAATAAATAAATAAAAAAAATATCGAATGATTCTAGCGATCGGCGTACTCGTATTATAGACGTGTCAGGCAACGAGCTTTCATTTCACCATAATAATTCGCGCGTGAGAAACGTCAATACTGCGCGCCGTGTTCGTACCGCCGAGACGAGGGCTTACGATATTTCAACATTTATTTTTATTTTTTCCCCCAATCGAATTCGTTTTTCGTACGTACGTGCAGTAGGAGGTGTTGTACCGTGTGCACTTGTCAGCACAGGTGCCGATCGGTCGACGTTGACGTTTCGACTACAAGTATGACGGAATGCTTGTCGCGAACTCAATTCAATAATATTGGAAATGATACGCGCGCGCGAACGTTTTTTCGGCACGCTCATTAATTCATCACCGGTTGACACACGTCGTATTAGAATAAGTGCGATAACGTTCGGGTTATGAACGCATTAATCCCGTTTTAATCGGACGTCAATCGGATGTGTGCGCCGCTGTTGCGGTGCCGCTGAAATGTGTACGCGCAAAAACCCGAAAAGGTTTTGACGTCCGCGTCGGCGGCGGAGAACAAAAACTACGCGCAATGCAAACATTATGTTAATACGATAATGGGAGCGACGAGAAAAATAAAAACGGTACAATCCAGCAACAATAATGAGGACGATAACTGGTGAAAAACGCGAGTGGGCCGCGTGCGCGAAATCCGTTGCGGTTGTCGTATGTGTGATGGCGACGATCCACGCGCGACAGAAGAGCTGCTGCTCCTCGAAAACGGTATAAGGTCATGCGCTTGGTTATGGGTCGCTGCGTTTTTCGAACTTTGTGCACGGGAGCCCCTATACGGGCTTATAACATTTTTTATGCGAGACAGTTTTGAAAAGAAAAAAAAAAACAAAAGATTAATAAAATAATAGAATAACGCTCGACGCGGACAATCCGCAGCATTCATTTTCTCCGGCGCGCACTAGTTGTACCCCAAAACGTACGAATGTAATCTCCCATCATTATGGTAAATGAAAAGGTTAATGAACAATAGCCTCCGATGACCAGGTAGTTCATGATTGTATACGTGTTGCCCCCAAGAGTTTTCGCATTAGTCGCCTTCCTCGCACGGTATTAAGTAGCGGTTCATGGACATAAATCATTTCTATACAATCACAATTATTTAGAGTCTTGCGATGCAAATCCAAGTGATTAATACGGATTATTACGAATCCAATTATTGTGGTTCAACTAACTTTCGTTTAATATTATTTTGTCATTTTCGTCTACTTTCAAAAGAAGCTTTACATATTTCGTCCTACAGTTCCACCATTCACCGTCGAAGGCTAACTTATTTTGAAAAATACATTTTAAATCTGAAATCAATTTAACACATTTTCCAAACATGTTTCGCATTGTATTTTGATCCGTTCTAAAAACTAATTCAAAAAGTTAAAACGGCTTAATAATTTGTAAACATAAAACCGTACAATGGGAACGAGTGTTGAAAATCAACTAAACGATACTCGATCACTTACGATAACGAATATTATTTATTATAGTCTGGCTCAGATATGCGTCGGATTATGTCTTATCTTTACACAAAAGAGTATATTACCTTAATGTTTAGTTGCATAGGTATTATCGTATCAAATATCAAATATAATAAAAGTTATTAATTATAACTTTCAAATTAGATACAAACTTATTGTGATACATGAAGTTTAAAAATGTTATACATTTATTACTTGCCCGTTAAGAAGCAATTAGTATTAAACCCTTTCGGTTTTCAATTCAATTTAAAGTACGTTGAGAGGCAATTCGTGAAAAATTATTTAAATTTTAGACTTTGGGACGCAACTTGTATTCGCACTTTTTTTCGATTACCATAACGAGGATATGAGTGTCGGTAACGAATTTCAAATTATTGACAATGGACACCACCAAGAAAAATGCTTTTTAGCAACTTTTCAAATGAAATCGTCTCCGGACGATTATTTTTAGTTAAAGGTTTAAAAAAAAAAAAAATCAAAAAGGCCGAATCTGTATTATGCTTGTTTGTAAAGAAAAATAATTGAAATAATTCAAGTTAAATTTTTAAAAATAATAAAAGCATTTGGTCAGTTTTTGTGCAATCGAATTCAAGTAGACCTACTCATAAGTGATTGCGACCCGTAGGTCAAGGAACGCTGCGGTAAAACAGTCCGGCGAGTGGATATTTACCGACCGGAGAGATCGTAATGGTATACCGCGACGCCGTGGAGGAAAAAAAAAAAAAAGAAGAAGAAGAAAACCGTTTTAGGCCGATAATAGTTGTAATATTTTAATTGTCCGTGGGCGGCTGGTCCGTTTCAAAAATCACCAACCCATAAAGAACAAACGAGACTGTGGCCGGGACGTACGTAAACGGTGCACGCGCGTATGTACTACACACCTGTGCGCGTGTGCTATGTTTTACTGTCGTGCGTTAAAATTTATTAACCTAACGGCATTTGCAATTAAAGCGTTTGGGTGACGGCGTCGGCGGGCATTTAAACTGTCACGGAATGACAGGAAAAACAAACAAAACGCATACGTCGAAAAAATAATGATAATAATAATAATAATAATAATAATAAAAAAATACAAATAAAAAAACCGAAAATAAAACAACCGTTTCTTTTTGACGTATAATATATTATTGTTGTTGTTGTTGTTGTTGTTATTATGATTGTTAATAGCGTGGTGTTCTCGAAAATATAATATTATATTTCATTCAAAGCGGGATACCGAAAGACCGGCAACGACCTCCGTCCAAACACGGGAAAAGAAGCGGAAAAAAAAAAATAAAAAAAAAAATGAAAAATAGAATATTATAATACGTACGCGGTCGCAACGCAAGGATAATACGTCAACACGACCTGTGCGAGTAGGTAACCAGCGAGCGCGCGCGTGCGATGGCGTATACACTTTTTATTCACGACGCGGTACAAGCCGGGCGTACGCGATCTCCGCGATAAAACGGAACGTTACGTTTTGTGTCTCGACGAGATCGTCGACGCAGCGGCGGTTTTACCGACGGCATTGGTTGTACTCGACGTAGGGGCATGGGCGCGCGACTAGATATTTAGGGTGCTGAAATCGCTGAAAACCAAAATAAAATGGTATTCAACTGTAATTACTAAAGATCATGTAGATCTGAAAAAAACAGTACCGCTACATTTGAACTCTGCGGTGCTAAAACCCCTATTGCAACCCTACCCCTCCCTAGTTGTGCCTGCGCGTAGGGGGTCTGCGTGCCGGCAACCGAAAACCGGGTTTTTCTGGAAAAATCCAATGACCAATGTCTTGAAAATTGTTAAAATTGTAAAATTGTATTATGCACTGTTGAACACGAACAAATATTTGTCTGCCTTAAAATCACCAGTAGTTATCAGAGATGATTTGTCGATAAAGTCCGAATACGAATTTTAATACTGATTTGAAAGCATTTACGTTTTTGAGTATTTACTATTAGAAAAGGCGAAGTACAACTTCATCTCGATAGAAAATAAATGTTTGAAACGTTATCGTGTACGATTACGATTGATCTTGAGTTGTAAATAATATACGTAGAGTAATTTTTAATGCATAATTTTATTTTATTTTATTATTTTTTTTTTTTTTTTGTAATCACCTTAAAAATATTTATACGACCAGTAGTTTTTAATATATATATATATAAATACACTAAATTTAGCATAAAATAACGCAACACGTTAACAATAAACATAGTACGTACTGTATATCTAAACGTTTTCGGAGTGGTTTCTCCTATGAGATCATCTATTTCTGTAGCCCAAATTACCTAAACTAAGTTGTAGGGCTTCAAGCGTTTAATAGTCCGAACGTCTTGCGAGTTGTTCAGAAGTTTGGCATCTGCGTCGGTGTACAACTGCAGTCTATTCGCATGTTTGTTTGCGAACAATTTGATTTCGTCCGGGATGGTCATGAAATAGCGACGAGATATAATTTATACTTTAATCGTTTAAAATTTTTCCGATTATTTTTTAAACTGTACGAAGCAATTCTGGGGATAAAAACAGTTTTGTTTCGAAAATGTTGATATGGAAAAATTGACATGTAAAACCTTGTCAAATAGTAATTTTATTAAACGAGACATTCTGCTGTGTATATTTTATACATGACGTGATGTACGTCGACCATGTTGTTTGATAAATATGCAATTCCGTTAAGTATATTTATTTTAAGTAAAATATTTCCGATCAAAGAATAACAATTTTGAATTCAATTTAAGTGTTACAACTACAATCCAGAAGAATAAAAATGTAAATAGTCACGCAATCGAAGTCAAATGCATTTTAAATATACGGCCGATGGTAAAATTTGAAATTCAATGCACATCTGTCCTATATTTGCTCTTCGTAATTATTTATAGATTAATACATTTTATAAGCACAAAACTTATTGTTGTGTTGTTTGACAAACGGGTTGATTGTGTTTCTTAAATTGTATTTTACTAAAAAATAACACCAAGTGTACTGGAATGTTTATTTGAAAAAAAGACAGCTTGGCGTTCAAAATTCATGTTTTATTTTAGTCTGTTCTAGAAATAATCATTTTTTTTTTCTAAATCTATGCAGTAATGGTATCATAGTTATTTATCGGTGTATTGCGATTTGTAGTTTAAATCTTAACTGGTGCAGATAAAAAAAGGAATATGAACTACGATCCATAACCTCCGAAGTTCCGAAAAACCTTGTAATGATTATCATGAAAAATATCACCCACCGAAATATTGATGAAATATAATATGGAAAATATGGAATTCGTGTTTGTCATTTGCTTATATTATTAAATAATAATATAATATATTAAATATTATATTAAATCATATATTATTAAATTACACTGTTAAAATATTTTTAATTTAGTAAAGTTATGGTGTTTTTGATTTTAGTAAACGTTCTCGTGTATGCATGTATACAATAAACGTAACATATTTAAACTTGATTAATTTTGATCGATTTAGTCAGAAACCCATTGAATATTTTAAAGAACCAAAGTGTATTAAATAATACCTAACATACACCAACAAAACGTCCGCTCTACCAACATATTGTGTGCATTGCCAAACCGGTAACATCTTATTTTTTATACCTCGTTAAATATCCTATGGTTTGATGTTACTCCGGTAAAAAGTCTTAATTATTTTCTTAAATCCACCTAGCAAGATAAAATAGTTTATATTTATGAAATAAATAATACGGTGAACTTACCGGGTTACTGTTATAAAGACTTAAAATATGCCCTATCTACTCTAAATTGTTAAATTATTATTTATTAATAATAATATTGTATGCAAATTTTTCTGGTTTTTTAGCATACCTAGCTTTGAGCCCTAGATATTATATTTATGTACTTATTTTAATTTCTATAAAATATCTAAACTTTTTTCAAAAAACTGATTAATAAGAGCATATTACGATTGGCAAGTACATTTGTTTCACAGACACACACGCGTTTTCAGAATCTAAATGAATCTCATGTTTGGACACTTAAATCGTGACAAAAACAATGAATAACATAATGTGTCGATGAAATATCATTTGTTAATCGAAAAAAATAAAAAAATTGTCGAAAAAACACTTAAAATAATTTCATTGTTCTTTGTAAAAAAGCAAAAAAAAAATAAAAATAAAAATATTAAAAACCTCGTTGTCGCTTACTCGTGTAACGTGCAGAATATTTTTTAATGTCGTGCGTATTTATATTGTTTCTAATAAAAATAATACAATTGACGTTTATTTTCCTCTTGTACACCCGATATTTTTTTTTCTTATTTTTTCTGTTAAACAGATAATGTCGTCTCTGCATGCAGTACGTGTTCTCCGTCTGACACGGTGGGGCGGACGCAGACGTTTAGACCGATAAGTCAATGATCTAAGGTTGTACATCAAACGCGCACGTCGCGTCAAATGTACGTCGTCTGATGCGCGCTACCGTGGCTACCAGTGGGTACCGGACAAGCAACCGGAAAACGAAAAAAAAACAAGAACGGGGAAAAAAATTATCATTTACCATTTCTTGATACGTTGCGCAGGGGATACGCGTCATTTTCAATGTTCATAACTGTCACAAAATTAAAAAACCAATGATATTCAAACCGGAGTTTTGCACTAACTTGTAATGTATCGTAAAATATTGCAGTCGAATGCAATTTAACCAGTCGTTATCGGCCGTTTCGAAAACGGGCTTAAGATTCGTTTTCATGCAAAGGCAAAAAAAAAAAAAAAATTAAATTAATAGTCGACGAAATTAGTTGCTGAGGTGAATAGTCAATTATACAAAGTACGCAACTATTATGATTTCAAAAATGATCAAAATTAAGTTGTCACTCTTTAATGCGTACAATATTGTGATGGGGTACGAGTGCGAAGTATACCACTGTTAATAATTATTGTTGTTCAATTTTGTTTAATACCTAATCGAGACTTCAGACCGGGGGTGGCCAACAGGTTGATAGCGACTCCTTTTCAGAAAACAAATACTTAAAATATATATATTTTTTCTAAATTTGTTTAACCATGTATATAAAAATTAAATTTACATTAATTAATAAAGTCAATATTTAGTACTAAATAGCAAAGAAAAACGAAATTATACATTGAAATGGAGTACCTATGTAGGTTTATCATATGCGTAGAAACTATTACAACTGCAAACCCTGAACACATATCGGAGATACCGGAAATAATAATTTATATGCTAATTTTTTGGAGACTGCTATTTACCTGTATAAGTTGACTTATAACCAACTTATAACCCAATAGATATTCCTTATTAAACAATGGTCATTATCGCGTTAATATTAATCGACAAAAAAACATAATAAAATACGTGTAATGTAAAATTGTAAGATTAAATGCCATTATCACCAATTAATATTTTAAACAATAGAAATAAAGGAAGTGTAATATCAGATATCACAGGTATCTACAATAGATCATCACACAAATCACCACAACAGATATCTACGCCAAACCGCTGTACTATTTCGTAATCGTTTCTCATTTCCCTATCGAAACTGTACAAATCAACGCATTCGTGTGTATTCATCACGAGGCGTGTGTATAGTCTTTGTAATATAACAATGTACAATATTCCTTACAAGCCCTCGTCGATCTAGATTTGCGCATAACGTCTGCAGCATGACTACATTTTTTTTTCATTCTAAATTTTTATTGTTAAACAAATCATAAGTAAAATGATTTGTACAATATTAAAAAGTTTACAATGAAATATCTACCTTCTTTAAGTGCAATGCTTGTAATGGCGGGAAAGAGTTACATTACATAATAAGATAACAAAAGTGATAAATACAATTGAATTAAAATAGCAAAGAACAATATAAAGTCAAAACAAAAAAAATATTCTTCATATTCCTTATATCTTCCTCATATTTAAATTATTCGTGAAAATAACCATAAGTTTATTTGTTTTTTATAAGAGTTATTCTAAGATTCCCAATTCAAGATTTTCATATCATACGTTATAATGGCATTAAATTGTAATATTTTGAACCAAAATAATCTTTGTATTTTTAACTAAGAGTTTTTTAAAATAATTTATTTGATTATCAAATGCCCTTAATTCTCTTATATTTCTTATGTTTTCCGTATTCAAAAAGGTTTCATAATTTTTTATTATATACGAAATAGACACCTTATTGTAAACGCTCTCGAATTATAACACTTCAAACAGCTTAAAATGTTTTCCAGTTGAACCGACAAAGGTATCGTAACATAAAAAAAATTGTAACAATTTTTCAATGAAATATTTTTAGCGATTAAATTGAATTACTGTTAAACCGTTTTGCAGCGATTAGAATGTCCGATGCCGTTCCACGGAAATCATAACACAATAAACAATCGACCGTCCTCGGAGCATTCTAATCATTCTAGAAGTTCCGTCTGAGAACTTTATATTTGCCACGGGTAACCTTTTCTCTAGGATTTTGATGTACATCCTATATAGGAACACGTATTATTATGCGACTTGCGCCTAATATCGTCACACGACAAATTTCAATGACAAAAACATTAAGTTGTGCGTATATTAATAATCAGTGGACGGATTTCGTTCTTGAAGACCTACACCGAAACCACCGAAAAAAAAAAGAATTAAAAAAAAAAAAATAACTAGGTAAATAAAATAATTAATTAATTATCCGTCGGACGTCCAAATTGTCCGTGATTACGCGAACGGCCGAGGACTTCCGGACACTCGTGCGAGGTAGGATATCGTTGTGATTTAACGTGTCACTGTCGTGCGGCAATCAGTGGCCGAATACTTAAACATATCATCCGGCTGCGCAGCACACCGCATTAAGACCTTCCGCGCACTAGAAAATAAAATCCTTGGCCGCTTACACCATCATTATAATAATACGATTACGTGAAATTACGGGCTTGCTCTACGATTACGTATCCTCCGAGCGGTACGGTATATTTCGCGCTACAGGTACTGTTGTTCGGTGTCTTCCGCCCGGAGCTAAAACAGTGATACATAAACGGCTTAAGAGACCGTGCACGCGGACGTATCGTTAGAGTACGACGTTTAGGCGGAGGCGAAAACAGAAATGGTTTAACAATAATGGTATTACGTATTATTATCGAATAAATTAACCATGTGCAGCCATGTACATGTACGTTACGGTTCTCTTCGAGTACAATGATGTATTGTTACTTGCGTCGGTCGAGTACCGAATTATAACTAAATAAATACGTCGCTGTACACGACGCGGTGTCCGTAACACCTGTAGACGCCAACTTTTTTAACACATTCTCTGCGGTGGCAAGGGGGGGGGGGGGTTCGTAGTAAGTTCCATTGAATAGGTACTTTTTACACGTACATCAAAACTCGATTGGACGGTCACGTATATAAACCGCAATAACGATTTTGTTCCCATACGCATTCCAAAGAGTAGGATAAGGCATACGTTATTTCTGGTAAAATACGTACCGAATTAAGACGATCAATACCATGCGCGCGCGTACACGCGCCAACATATTTGTGCACAATACATGCATGTACAGGCGTCAAATCGTGTGAATTGTCTTCGAAATTCTTACTGAATCCAATTAAAATTGTTGCTTGATAACATTGATTTTATTTGAGAAATGTTGTAGTATGCTCATAAATATATATTTACATATATTTAGTTTTGTAGAGAAGCATGCGGTGTACTCGGATTAATATAACCAGTAGGATATCAAACGAATTTTATTAAGATCAAAGTATAATTTTTAAATAAAGTGCATCAAAGTATGATAACTTAGTCCGAACGCAAAAAGTCTTATAATTTTTAAAAAAAACTTCTTCTAACATTCCATACATTTGGTACATAACTATACTTGTTTTTATAAAGTTTCACTATGCTTTTACCGTATACTGTATAGTTTTCGAGTTTACTGAGAAGTATCAAGAAATTGTATTTCATTAATTTTTTTATTGCGATTTCCAAAAGTTTTTTTTTTTTGGCTGCATAAAAATGTTAAAGTAAATATTTTTTCCTTTGATGTGTTTGATATTATAAGATTTTTAATATATATATATATATATATTGTTACTTATTACTACATAATAATTTTGTAATTTAAATAATTTTGATAATACTTTTTTTAGAAATACTTTTTGAACTATTTAGTAACAAAAAAACTGTATTCAATAAAATTAAAAACATTTGAATTGCATACAAAAAATTAAATCCGAAAATTGTTTAGGTATGTAAGTTATTTTTAGAAATTTATGAGGATATTTGAATTTTAATTTGAATTTTTAAGGCATGTTATATACATGTGAGGCTTGGCAAATTTTTAAAATCGATATGATTATGATCGGATAGTAAACTCCGTTTACACCACACGATAAATATAATTTTGGATACCAAATTTTTTCGTTACTAATACATGCATTACCAAATAATATAAATCATTTTGCAATATTATATTTTTTGCATTATCTGTAAATAATTGTTTATTGTGAATGCGAAACAATCGATTGACTTTTATTTTGAATCACGGTAAAAATTTTGCCGCCCCCATAAAATATGTCAGAGCGGTCTCCCTCTTGAACCATCCCTTAAATATGCTCCGCGCATACCAATATAATGTTTTTGTGGATCGAAAACCGTTCATCGTGCACTGTACGGTAGTTCTGGTGCGGTGCATATGTGGGAACGATGTCGAGAAATGAGAAAAACACATTCTTATAACAATGATCGCTCATAGTCGGAGACACGTCGTGATGCTAAACTATACGTGTGCGTGTTGTATACCTCATACGCAAACGTTTTGTGTTTACGTTATGGTATTTATAGGTATCAAATTTATTTTAACATGTATATAAATATAGGCATGTACTAATTTATATTCTAAAAAAACGATGTTTAACCATTGAACGCGCATAGATGCGATGGTTCTAGGAGAAAAAAAATCAACCAAGTGAGCTATTGAATATATTCCGTACGACATTATTGAATAGCGAAAGACGGACAGTTGATACAAATGATTTGAAAAGAAAATTAATTCTACAAGCACATGGTACAGTCATCACACACACACACACACACACATACACACACGTCTGTCATCCGATAAAACTATTTGAGATGTTGCTGTGTAAACGTTGGTGAACGAATGAAGACGCATCGGACTAGGTAGACTCCGGATATTTTGTAAAGAGTTAATCTAAATTTAACGGTGTACACAGTTGTTTTAAAGAATATAATTTTAACCCTAATAGTCTTTTCGCTTGTAGCGCATGAATATTTCATGGCTATAATAATATAATCATTTTACCACCGTATTAGGCTCAGCTTTTAGCTATTTCAGTTTCCGAGCATAATAAAATATATGTATATTACACAATACGAAGAAACATTTACGTGTAAATCTTAGAGGGTTCAAAGAAATCGATGGGATCTATAATAACAGTTAGCTGGGTGGAATACGGATTTAGAGTGAGATAAAATTAAAGATTTTCTTAATTTGACGACAGTAATATGATACGTTTTTGTGATCGGAAAACGGGTCGAGGTGTATTCGGTGAAACTTTGAGCTAATTGTCTTAAGTAAGTTTTTTCAAAATGAAGACAATAAGAAAACTCTGTAACTATTCGAATAAAGTGTTTACGATTATAAAGAGCGAGGTTATTTGATATCAGATAAAACGTAATTCGTTTGAATCGGATCAATTCATATATTATTTAGAAAGCAGAAACTAAAACCGCTATAGACTGAAAACATTTTTTTTTTTTTTTTTTACATAAAATCGCCTATACATAACTGTAAAATACAGAATAAATATAAGCACGTAAAAAACTATAAATGGAATACTGAAAATATACACCGAGCGTGTATTTCTAAGGAATTTCCAATAGGATAAATTCTTGAAGCTAACATATAACATATTTGTGTTTTTCAAAAGTAGGTAACTATTATTTATGAAACTATTTTCGTTATTGCGTATTCAAGTATTAATATAATAGAGTTATTATTTTATTAAATAGTTGATTTATTAGTTATCTTAGAAAAAAAAAAACTGTTCAAAACCAAAGTGTTAAGAAAACCATATATCTCTTATGTTGAAAAATATCTGTAAAAATCTTACATCACATGATTTTTGAATTTGAACGAAAATAGTTGTTATGGTCGGGCAAAATTATAACAACTTTACTTTGTGACATTTTTATTTTATTTTATTATATAACTAAATTTTTAATTCACGTATAAAGTTTAAACCCATAGATGGTCTCCTCTGATTTGAGTATTTATTTTTTTCATCAATTTACACACTAATGAACGCAAATGTTAACTTGATACAACACGAGCCTATTATTATTTCATAGAAATAAAAACTAAAACATGATCATTGTAATTAGTATTCACGGTAACTCAAACGTGAAGGTTTAAAAATATGTAATTCGATTACCCTGGGTTTAGATGGGACCTTGGGTAATATATTTATATTAGTTAACAATTGATCACATTAATTGATGTGCACACACTTATTATTCATATGGTTGCCATAAATACACTTATTATTCGAATGAAAACGATTTTAAACGACTCACGGTACGGTTACAAGCGGTTATTATAATGTTACGTGGAATTAATTGTTTCTCCTAGGATAACGTTCGATAATTACATATTCTTTGCAGTAGGTACGGACATATACGTGTATATTTAAATATTCAAGTTCTGCGTGACAAAATTAACGAGTGAAATACATGGTCTTTTACAGAGATAAGAAATTGTTTAATTTTTTTTTTTTTGTGGCAATGACAAAAAATATGTGGTTTTCCAATAACCGCAAACCATTTTGGTTGAAAATCTGTTATTATATCTGACCCAATTATAAAACGGCAAAAAAAAAAGCATAAAACACATAAGTTACGTGCACCTACTAATTACCTTTGACATTAAGAACACGTATATTAAATTTTATCTTTATACTCAATTAAAACAATACGAGTGGGAGTATTATAATAATATGAACTATGGAAGGTTTCCATTTGATCGATTCCTGATATTCAAACAGAGAGAGAGAGAGAGAGAGAGAGAGAGAGAGAGAGAGAGAGAGAGTAAATCGTGAAATGTTGTGTGCCTCTTTGGGAATACCGTTGTCGTTTAAGACGTGCTCTTGTGCATAATCTAGGTCCACGACATTTTGGTTTATTATTAACAACAGTAGGTGTACGAATTGTTTTCGATAGATCGTTTCGCGTAAAACCATCTTCCAGATACTATTCCGTCTCGTGGTAAAAATGTTTGCAGCCGTGAGCAAAGAGCTACACGTGCGGACGAATCATATGGTTTCCGAGGGATCAACATTGGCCGTTTATGCTAAAAACTTGATGAAAAAAGATAAGGTTAGGGTTAGGTTAGGTTCTAACTCGTTAGAAGTTCGTACTTGGACGTCGGGGGAGGGGAACTAATGCACAACCATATTAATAAACTATGAATTTGTATAATAATGTGTCGAGTAAATAACTGTTTTGCGATGATGAACATCGTTTTTCAAAACAAAACTCCTCTACGAACGAATCGTTCTGACAAAATTATACTATAATTTTAATACGGTAAACGGTCATGAGAAAAATCACATGAAAAACGTGTACGAAGAATATGTACGAACGGCTAACGCTAAACAAACTGTTTAGCGTAGTCGTTATTACGTAGGTATGTCGGCACGATAAAGAAAAAAAATAATAACGCAACGCAATATTATTATAATAAACTGTATCAGCGCACGCGCTTAAAAATAATAACATGTATTCTGTAATGATTTCCAAATTTACTTAAAATGTGTTATGAATTTTTATCCAGTTGATTATTAGTGATGCGATGTTTCCGCGTGACGAAAATTATCTTAAAATTACTTTGAAATCAATACATTTTTTTTTTTTTTTTAAATCTAAAAATGAATTAATATAATATTATAATAGGTACGCTAAAAACTATAACCACTTTACAAATAAAACATGCGCTCAACGATGATTTTAATATTTTATTTAGCTATCTCAGTTGTTTTTAACTATGAAGATTTTATTTTTACTGTAAACACATTTTTGGGTAATAAAAACGGAGCAAAAAGTTTAACTTGGTATTTTTTAAGATCGGCCGTTGCACAAAGTGATAACTTCAAAGACGGATTTCGTTTATTTTTTTTCTTGGTTATTTTCTCAAGTCGAATGAAAATGTCTGAAACTTCTGAAAAATGTTTAAATTTATAATGTATTTACATTTATTTAAATGAAATAAGTAATTTTAACTTTGATAGCTTAAAGTTAATGCAAGTTTAATCTTATTTTAATTGTTTTTTTTTCTTGTAAAATATTAGTGCTAACAAATTTAAAAATACAGTCTCATATTTGTATACTACTAATATTATCATAGTACGAGTTGATACATGTAACATTTTTTTCAATGCAAATGTAGAGAATTCTCGATTAAAATTTGCGAACAGCAGTTCTTGATTACATGAAATAAATCATAATTCATGTTTTTCGATCAAACGTGATTGTTTGTATTATCTCTAGCAAGCGTTTATTTATTTAACATTTGAATTCCTGAAGAATTATTTTATAATGTAACCGGGAATCGATTGTGACGACGGTTTTGTCCCTTTCTCTGGTGATCCTTGACGAGAAAACCAGATGACACTGAGAACCCATTAGAATCCGTAGGCGGTCCGAGTGAATCGCCATACGTGTGTTTCTCCGAAACGTAAAACATTGCCGCGAAAAACTAGTGGACCAGAGAATATATCGACGCCTCAGTTCAAGACTGCGATAAATCAAATTACGAAACTACCGGTTTGAAATAAACGACCGCTGGAGGTGAACAATGCATCTAAAAGTTATCGAGTCATAGAATCGGAATCGTCGTAATTTTGCAAATGATATCACGTAGATAACTCAATTCTGAATATTTTTGAGTTATTGCCGTCTCGAACCGGGGCGACGATATCTCAACAATAGTTTTCTTGAGTTATAGCAGTCTCGAACCGAGATGTAGCCGTACGTCGATTCAACCGGAATCGCTCGTGACGCACCGACGATGATTATTTTTTTTTTTTTTGTTTTTCGGAAACGCGATAAAAAAAAAAATTAAAAAAATTAAACCCGTCCCTAGCTGCGACGCGGTCGTACGTATACGAGCGGGCACGTACATACGTCCTCGGACACGCGCGTACGCGTGCGGGACACGTTGGATCGGGCGAGGAAAGAAAACGCAACGTAGTTACAGTTCGCGTTAATTGAATCGCGCGGAATCTTCGCGAAACGGAATTCCGCACTAGTTTCGGATCGTACGCGCGCAACAGGTGTGTAGGTTTGCCGATCGCGCGACACGTGTGCGCTGTCGCATACGCGGAGACTTTCGCGTATCGTAAACGCGCGTTGCCCACACGTGTATTTGTACACGAGCACGTCTGTGCACACGTGGTTTTATTCTCCTATCGCGAACCGAAGAGGAAAAATAACGGACGGACGCGCGTTCTGGCCGGCAACCCGATCTTTCGACCGCGGTACAACAGCGCACGACCGCGGTATCCGAACGGACGACGGACGGAGGAGTGTGGTCGGGAGAGCGACGCGCGGCCTTTTCCGTCGCCGCGGCGAAACGGACGGCCGAGAACCGTTTAACGCGTCGCGCGCTGACCGCGGGAAACGCGACCGACCGCCGTTTCGTCCGTTGACGCGACGCGAACGATCTGAGGCGACGGAACGTTCAGGTTTACGCGCGACGCACGGTCACCAGTGGACGGTCGGTCGGTCTGCGGTCCAAACCGACGGGAGCAAAAATCAATTGTGTTTTTACTTTTTCGCGCTACCATCGCCGAACGGTGAGAACACCGTGCCGCGTTTTCGGGCCACGTTATAATTCGACTGGCAGTACGCGACCATCGATCCGACGGTGTCGACGATAAACTATAATATGCGCGCGCGACGGTGCGATAGCGAATAACGGCGCTGGTGCCGACCAAGAGAAACAGGTGCGCGACCGAATCGTTCGTAACAGTAGGGTCCGGGAACTCGGTACGACGTCCGTTCTGTACGTGAAACCGTATGTTTGCAGCGATTTGTCGCTAAAGCGTATCCCGTCGAAGTTGTATGGTTGTACGCAGTGCTCTACTTGGCAAGATCAATGATGTGGGGGACCGTATTTACTTAAAAAAAAAAAAAAAGGACGTCCCCAAAACTGGCTAAGCGTTACGATTGTAACGTAATAATAGTAGGGGGACGCTAAAACTTCTGAAAATTAGTCGGGATACTCCGTACCCTTGCGTCTCCCCACGTGACCAGCACTGGTCGTACTTTTTTTTCATTCTTACCAGGTGAATCTTAAAAAGCATCGGATTAATCGGATCCGAAACGATAGCGCTATCGGCGTACGTTTGGAAAACGTAGAAATCGGTCGCTTTTCCGTTTGCCGAGACCGTAACGGAATCGATATCGCGTCCAGGAACGATTCGACACTCGAGCTGCAACTGCAGACGTTGACGTTAGTCGCGTGGCGAGCGCTGAATTGGGCTTGTATAACGGCGTGTCACATTACCATGATCGGCATGCAGGCGAGACGAAGAGCTGCTGGCCGCAAACGTTACCGGGAAACGATTCCTAACCGCGGCGAACGGTTACCGGGAAGGAAAATGACGAGAAAAATAAACGGTACCCCGTCCGAGGAACGATACCGGGGCGAAAAAACGTGCTCGCCACCGAAAACGGCTGCGCGGGGAGATACGAAACGCGTTCGCGTACGGGAGGTTGGCTGCGTCGCACGTTTTCGTGACCGCGTTCGTCGTCGGTTCAGGCGCGGATGGCCAGCGAAACGCTGCCGGAAAACGCATAATAATGAATAAATAAAAAATAAATATAATAAAACGCATAATTCGTGTACCGGCACTCGAACGGACGACTCGCGGCCGCGGACAAGTCCGAAAAAGTATGTGCCCCCCCCCACATCCCGCACGGTACGTTCCGCGGCGGCGGACGTACACGATTCGCGAACACGAGTGGTTTCGTTTGTTCGCGTGGTTAACGGAAGCGCACTCGCAGTCCGGGGCGGACGAGATCGTTTTCAAAACGTTGATTTCGGTTGGCACCGTTATTACCGCTGGCGTGTTATCCTTGTAGGCGCGCACAACATCCCATATTGGCCGGAATAATTATTAGGTTTCATCACGAAACATAAATTATCAACGGTACTGCGCGTCTAGAACGTCAGCAGTTGAAAAACAATCCAAGCAAATACGAAATGTACATACACATCCGAACGGTCAAGGTGAACGAAAAACAAAACCGTGTTTATGTACATTATTTTGTTGTATTTTCGTATAGTTTTATATGTTATTACAGTTTCGGGCGCAGTACACTGCGGCAGTACATAGGTAACTCATACGTTTTCGGACCGGTTTTTAATGTCCACTTCTACGATTCATAGTGTCCGCCGTTCAGAAGTTATGACTCGCGTAAATTTAATTTTAACCGGCAATCGAAACGTGTTTACTTAGAGACTAGTTTTTGGGGTAGATCGGGAGATTTCAACGTTTAACGAGGTGGATTTATATTTGATTAAATGTGCTTTTTTCCGAAAAAATTCTGAACCCTCGATTTATCGATGAATGTATAATATTACAGAACTGATATTGACAGTTTTCAAGAATATTTTAATTTATTCATCAAAGAAAATCGATTATAGACCAAAAAGATTAAATTTATAACGAGTATAACATTACTTATTTGATCTCAAAGTGAACCGACTTATTTTAAAATTAAAATAATTTTTTGTACTTAAACAAAATTAGAAAATGTAAAAAATAAATAATATGTACACATTTATACTCGAAATCTGTAAATATTTAAAAAAAAAATATATAATAAGCTGAAAAAATAGTTACTAGTGTTATTTTTGTAAGTATATTATGTAACAGGTCTGATTAAATTACTAATCTCTGTGATAATAAATGTAGAAGATTCCGATTCCTATTATGATGTTACCCGGCGAATAAATTAACTTTCTTTGTTTTTGAATCTTGTTTTACTAAAATAATGATATTCCCAAAATCGTTTTTGCTGAAAACGATATTTACGGTGAACATGAGATAATATAGTAATAAAATAACTTTTTTTTATTTAGCAGTATTGAAATTTACAAGAATGGGTAATATTTATATTGCGCAGCATCGTCTATCACTTTTAAGATGAAATCCTTGTTTCAACAGGCGAGAAAAATAAGAAGAATATAACAATAGAACTAATAGTAATAATAAAATTAATAGGAAATGAAAATATACGTGTTTCAGTTTATAGTTATTGGTATTATAGTCTTACAAAATAGTTTACTGTTTAATAACCATGAATATTTAAAATAAATGAGAATTACATAATAATAAAGTTAATAACAATTATTCATACTAGGTTAATAATAATTAAAAAATACATTTTGGTATGATCGTATTATTAATAAATTAATTTTATTACATTACTTCAGTGTGTAACAACCATATCTTAAATAATAACTTAAAAATTACAAATTGTTGATAATTTTACGTAATTTTAGATTTAATTCAGACATATGCATATATATATAGGTGCTCGCTGGTCGAATTTTACATCCAAGTATTTTATATTACTAACTCTTTTAATGATAGAATTTTTACATTGTATATTGGCTCGACATATTGGAATATGAGCTTTTAAAATATCAATATTCAGAACGTTCTAATTGAATTTGAAAATGTTAATAAAACAGTTTTGTTATTATTTGATGTCATGTTATTGTTTGATAACCATTGAATTATTTTTGTTTAAAGAGTTTTCTGAATTTTGTATTATTGAAACCCATGTGTCACCAGACAAAACCAGTGCTGTGTCATATCTGCAAATGAGTAAATATTACATTCAATTTGAATATTAGACAGTCCTGTGACATATATTATATATAATAACGAGGTAGTAGGTACTCATAGAGACATCGATTTTCTAGAGTTTTGTTATATTGTCTATTTGTTCTTTATGGGTTTTGTATAGCGCTTTTTTTTTAATGTGGATTTGTTTTTTGTTAATTAATCAATTTATTATGGAAGGCTTTAATTAAATCCATAAATATAGCTGTTGATTTTTTTTTTTTAATCCATTGCACATACAATTGAATAGGTTAAATTGGTAATAGCACCATCAGTATTATGTCATTTTCTGAAATCAAATTGATTTGAAAACAGGATTTAGGTTTCTTCTAGATAATTAGCCAATCTTAATTTTATTACTTTTTCAAATATTTCTGAGAGAGTAAACAAGAGACTTATAGGTCTATAGTTTTATACATTATTAAAAGAATTACTTTTCTTATTATAAATTTGTGTAATTCTTATTATTTTGAAAATGTTTGAAATCTCCCCTGTATTTATTATACTAACTAATGGTTCTAGTGCTATATAAACAAGTAATTTAATCATGTTCGTAGAAATACCATCATGACTCGGTACAGTGCCTCCTTTTAGTGACGTAATTATAATTTTAATTCCTTTTATGTTTGTTTTCCTTGTGTATAGTGATTGGTTTAATATTGGTGAGCCTTTGTTGACTACAGCGTGTTCGGTAATAGTATTATAGTTATTAAATGTGCCTTTTGTGGTTATATTAGCAAAGTATTCATTAAAATGTTCTGCTACCTCAGTGGAGTGGGTTTCGTTTGTGTATATGATATTATTTATTTTTAGTTGCAGAATCTTATTTTATATTAAGTCGACCCTGTGCTTCTTTTAATAGTTTTTCATATATGTTTTGGGTTATTATTACATTTTTTAATTTTGTATCCATGAAAGTCAAATTTCGCTTTATTTATAGCACTATGTAGATGATTTCTATATTTTTTTAATTTTTCTTTTAAGTTTAGATCATATGGTTTTTTCTGGACTGTGAATGTAACATATTTCTTTCTTTAATAAATAAATAAATGAAATAAAATAGTAATTCTTTAATAATCCAAGGTTTAATTTAAAATGTGTTGTTATTATTGGAGCGCTATACGCTTATTTAATTAGGTCTGTTAATTTATTAATATCCGAATCGAGAAAATTATCAGTATAAGTTGAATTGAGTATAACTTGTCATTTTATAAAATTGGAGAAAGTGTGTTTGTCGTACCTTTGTATTTTCGTATTTTCTGATTAGGATCTGCACTAACGTTCATCCATATGTATTTATAGTCGTTTTATTTTGCTGTTAAATATTCTGGGTTAATCTTGGAGAGCTTAAGTGTAGTAATACGTTTATAATTGGCTATTTTGCGATTTTCATACCTGACAGTATGAGCCGTGATATAATTTTATTTTCACCATTCAACGTAATGGGTACTCGATAATACTCTTCAACATTGATGATTGTGTTTAATATTTTCGCTATATTCATGACTGTATCTATACGTTTCTCATTAGTTACAGTTCGGATACAAATTATTTCTATTGTAGACTTAAGATTATTTTGTTCGATACAATATAAGCGATATTTTATATCATAAACTTCTTAATTAAGTTTTTTATTGACTTTATCGAGTCTTATATTATCTTTGCGTGTTTCTTTCATTACTTCCAGTACTTTATTGATCGTTCCATTGAAGTCATCAAATTTTAGTGATGAATTCTGGAGATTTGATGTTAAGTACATTTTTTCTTTTTCCCATTTATATTTACAGGCAGTGCAAATCCATTTACTTCTTTAGAGTGTTTTATGAAAGCTAACCCATTTAGTCCTTCACAAATGTATTGAAAGTTGTACATACACCGAGAGCAAACGATTTCGTCTTCCGAAATTATTTCTTCATTACATTTTGAACAGTAAGGCATTTTTCAGTTACAATTAATTAACAATTGAGTTAAATAATGATAAATGATGGGTAAGCAAAATTCAGTATATACCGTGATGAACACTGATACATTACATATTTTTTTAAATTTAAATTAGAAAACTGTTTAAAGATGTTGTTCCAGTTATTAATATGATTTCTATTAGAAGTTCAAAATTCGGTAATCATACCAATAAATTTTAAAATATCACATAAAACTTTTATAAAAGTCGAAATGTTAGTAAACGACGCAAAGGTATTTTAGGAAACATAAATTATTGGGGTAATATTGGTTAAAAAGTTAGAAATAAAATTGTTACTGACTCAATATTATATTAAAAAGTACTGGATCAAAAGTATTAAAAATACGCGTTACTGTAGAACAAACCAAAAATAATATTTAAAAATAACAAATTAATCTACCTACTGCGTTGTAGTGCACAATGGTTTGTTTGAAATAACAAAAGTGTTTTTTTAATAATTAAAACATCATTTACATTTAAACACATTAAATAACTAAAAATGCTTATAATAATGTTTCTGTCAGTGGGAACATACACCGAAAAATAATAAAAAAATTATATTTGTAAAATTAGCAATACCTATATACGCCAATAAATTTCGTTCAGAACCTGAAACGCAAAGAAACATGATAGTTAAATAATATAATTCGACCAACTCATACGACAATATGCATTACATCTATATTATGATTGTATAACATCCAATTTTGCACAATTATAAATTAGTGCTCGGTGCTGTGACCAAATCATCAAATTCAAAAACAAAATAAAAACTCGAGTATTTTAACCATTTTTATAAAACTAATAATTCGTCAAATCATTATCTATGTCGTAGTGTACGTCTTCGTTCTCATGTAGATAGTTGCTGAACGAAAAAAAAAATTGAATATATTTATACCCCGAACTGCCAGAAGCTATAAATGAACTAGTAAATTCAGTTACCGCTAGTGGTGATCGATTTTTACGAATAATTGTTAAGATTCCGAGTGAAACGAGGTAGACATTTCTATTTACAGTTTGAAAGTGTGTAATATTTTTTATACAAAGCCCCGTAATAGAAGTGTACTATTGAGGTTCGTCCTCGATTCGCGACCACCCTCACGGTCATTTAAACCAATTAGAAAAACCTTATCTCGTTCCGACCTATGACCTGATTCATTTGTATTTTCTCATCCGGAACATTCGTCCGATAGGTACCATAAAACACCATACGCAATACTGTTGCAGAATCTTAGAGATAGTGTAAATCGAAAATTCGCGGATTGCAGTCACATAACCTTACCACCGGACGTGGTCGAAAATGTATTTCGTATTTTATTTTTCCGTCAAACGTTATCGGTGTGCGTCGTGCGATGTTCGTCGGACGACCGGAGCCCGACTAAAAGCCTACATCATAATGTTATTCATACTCGTACTACCGCTGCAAAACCAGAACAGATGAAAATCGATGTTGGAATATTATTATTAGGGCCCGGATTTTTTTGGTTGATCACACACAATGCTTTCCAAGAACATAATTCGTTTCATGTGATGATGGTTTCAAAGATAGAAATTTTATTTTGCATTTTTTTTAATGTTTCGACGTTTTTTCATTTTAGAGCATTTTTAGTATTATTGGGTCGTTTTGTTGGTTTTTAATACATATTTGTTCAATATACTAAATAAATTTAGCCTATTCAAAATAAAATCAAAAGATACATCATTCTCTTAATATTTAAGTAGGTTTATAAATAATCAGTCAGTTCGTGTTACATCGCAGATCGTATTACGTTTGTGTGTAATTTTAATGTACTAAATAGTGTGTTAATAATTATAATTATAATTATAGTGTGTTTTTTAATAGTGTGTTTAATGCCCAAAATAAAAAAAATGTATGTTATTTTTAGGGTCATTTTTTTTATTTTTAAGATCATTTTTGTGATAAAACGCATTTCTTAAGGACATTTTTGGCTTTAGAGCATATTTTTATGGTTTTAAGTGAATTTAAATCCTGACCCTAATTATTACATTCAGTTTTCAAATCCTTCTCGTAAACCCGATGTGCGATACTTTCATTTTGTTCGTACCCGATAATCGGATAACCTCTCGTACCGCGATACGAATGCACCCGGTTGCAGGGACTGGGATTAGGAAGATTCTCCGTCCGTACACAAGGATCGTTGATAATTGCTCTCACCTATGCCTCGTGCACGTAACGTGCTTACAAACGTTGACGAGAAAGAAAAATACAATAACATGTAACATCACATACTAAACGATAAAAATGTCAATGTTCAAATTAATAAACTATTGTCAGTTCTAGTGTCCAATTGTAGCAAAATAAATAAAACTACTTTTTTATTTTCTCCATCACCTGTCGATTAATCGTTTAATTATTAAGTAATTAACTAAGTAATTGGTTTTATGCTAGCAAACAACTGTAGAATGCAATCCCCTAACTGACAATAACACTTTAAGTGTGTCGTAATTTTGTTCGTAATCATTAAAGATTATTCGATTTAAAAAAGAAAATAACTCGCGAGCACGATAAAACATTACGCGGTTTCGATTCCCACTTACAATCACAACAATAGTACAATACGTTCCGGCACAAGGCTATTCGGCAATAAAGTTAGAATCGAGGTTAAGAGTGTTTATGAATTTATTAAAGTATAAATACGTACACATAAAGTATAATAATATATGATTATACATTATTAATACCGTTACAGTCAGGGCTATGGAGAGAAATCAAGGGCCTTAGGGACAAATTAATCCAGGCCCTTCCCACAAGAGGTATTAAATTTGCCACTGACATCCAGTGTCTTCTTTTAAAATCTGTATAGGTATCAAAGAGATAATGTAATCGTAGTCATGGTTATTCCACGGACTAAATGTTAAATAAATAGCTCGACACCATGACCGAGACTTAGTGAACTTGATCAGGTCCCGGTCCGTTTTTGAAGTCCGGGCCCCTGGACCACAGCCCCAGCTGCTTCCTTCTTGCCGGGCCTGGTTACGGTAATGATCTAGGGATTCGAAGTTTTTGGTGACGGTAAACGTGGTCTAAAAAAGGTTTTTCTTTTTTTTTCTTCTCGGTTCTTGTCGACCGTAGGAGAACACAGGTCGCGACCGCGTACACACAATCAACGCACATTAACCGGCAAGCGATGGGTGATGTGTTACGAATAGGGACCGGAGATGATACTACTGTGGAGGATAGTAACGAGCGCGGCACGTAACGGCGCGTGATGCGTTGCCAGCCGAAGGTCGTCGCACGTCGCGGAATCACCGCACCGTGCAGTGTTGTTCAAGGGTGTATGCTCGTGTAAAGGCCAGGGCCGTCATTAGGGAAAGGCAAAACGGGGCGTTTGTCCAGGGCCTCGCGCTTAAAACTTTCACTGAAAAATATTTCGTACGGAAATCTCATAAAATAAAACATGAAATGTGTGTGGATCGCCTGGCGAGTACGATTTCCAGAGAAATCAGTTGGCGTGTAATAAAAAAAATCGATGAACAAAACAACAATATTATATTTGATATGTCATGTATGCAGCGCCAACGATGACCCATACGGGATACACAGGAAATTTATGTTATCGCTTAAATTTAATGATTCATTACCTGTGCAGCTTTCGCCGGGTCTGATTACATGTTATCACCTTTAATCGCGGCCCAATAGATGACTATTGTTATGGGTAAAATAAGTTTTGCCCCGGGCCTTGAAAAAGGCATCGCTGGCTCTGGCAAAGGCGACCGCACGTAAACCGTCGTCGATTGCGGTCCTCATACGATCGCGCGCCTCGACGGTTGCCGGATTCGGTGGCAAAGGTTTCAGTGTCCGATCCCCCGAGTGCAGGTGTATTGCGTAGACGTAACGCCTGATCAAAAATTAGAGAATGATTCCGTGGTGCATAGGGGTGTAGAAGTAATAGCGGTATGGATTTCGGCTGATAGGATTGTTCCGAGATTTCAGTCACAACTCCAAACACTCGGTATTTCATTGCAATCGCCGCTAGCATTTTTGTTTTTACGCTATACCATGCGGAATGGACGTCGGCACCGTCGTCGACATTACACGCGCAAAATACACGTCTAAAAAAGTTACTGGAGGTGCGCACGTCCGTCAACAGGTAATATTGGAAGAAGTCGTCGAACCGCGAGACATTTGATTTGAAAGAGTGCAGTATAATATTTATCAATAGAAAAAATCATTTATAAATAGATCTATGCACATAGGACGGTGGTTGACGCAAAACAAAACGCAGATGACAATAACATATGCACGATCGTTGATCTATCTAAAAAAACGTAATTATAAAATTATAATAATTCGCAAACAGTTAAAAATTCGTGTGTGAGCGTGCATAAGTGGTCGGTATTTGATTTGTTTGCACTGCGGGCCGATAATGTCGCAAACGATGTTTATTGTACCATTTTTAAATTTTTATTAATTGTTGTATCGTATTTGTTGTAGGTATCAATGCGAATATATTTCATTATTATTTTTTTTTTGTGTTTTTATATTAAATCTAAACATTTTACCAGTATACAGTACACAACGGTTTTAAATATGTTTTGTCAAGGGCTCAGTTATCAGACACGTCATTACCGAATGTTCACTCGGTAAAATATAAAGGTACCCTTAGACAGTTGTCCGTCCTGACTGACGAAAACTTAAGTTACCAGCCGATCAGTGTTATTATAAAATGTACAAATAAATTAGAAAATTCTATGAAATTCACTGGTGTTGGTGGATTAATAATACTGCCCCTTATCATAATTATACGGAATATTCATCCAACCGAAGTAGACTGCAGAGGCAAAAAATATACCAGAATGAATGAATTACATGTATTAAAGTCTTTATGTTATGTTGTTTGTGACTTACTTTTCGTTTCATTTTTCTTATAACTATCATTGAAAGCAATTGCATTTTTGTATTCAATGTAATATACATTGAACAATTTACTGAATTCTTAGAGGAAAACATTGATATTTTATCAAAATAATACATTTTATAAAAAACTTAAAAAAGTTGTAACTAAATTAAACGATCTTTGACATTATTTTACGGTTTAAAATAAAATTTCAAACTTTATCCCTATCCTATCGATACATAACTCCTATAAAATGAAGTACATTTCTGTTGACAAATGCTTTCCTATTTAAAATTATACTTCAATAGCGTGAAAAAAGTAAGTGACTTTACATCATGAAAAATTAAAGATTTATTTTAGTTGGTCTTGAAAAATTATTTTTTTCGATCGTAATCAGTTTTGGAATCTGAAATTCGGATTTTATTAATTACAATTTTAGATATGTAATAAAATTTAATTTTGTTATTTTATGCATATGTTTTCAGCATTTTTATTGATGTAATAATGCAGATTGTGTGTGTGTGTGTGTGTGTGTGTGTGTGTGTGCAATGAGTATGCAAAATATCTTCCTAGTCTCAATATACCAATATATAAATATATGATATGTATATATATATATATATATATATTTAGAAGAAAAATTTGTACCGTCGTTGTCGCAACCGTTTCGCAGATAGTGAAAAAAATATAGTATAATATTAATAAATGTAATAATAATAATAGTAAAAAATCATCAGTTTGAATGGTTCGGGGCCGACAGTTGCGAAAAACGTTTTATGACGAATGCGACGACATTGTTGTACATATTACGCGACGCGCGCGATAGTTGCGGTCGATGACCGTAACATCGTCGTCCTCCCCTTCGCGTTACGTACCAAGGAAGGTACGCTATTATCATTTGTTCGATCCTCGTACCGCAGCAGAGCTCAGCACTACATTTTTATTTTTATTTTTACATTTATCATCATTACCATTGCTATTTCTTCATCATTCTTCTCCTCGGTTCTCGGGTAATATTATTACAACTTTTTTCGGTTTTATCTCTCTCTCTCATTCTTTCTCTCTAACCATCTCGTCGGTACACTTAAAATACACGCATATATGTATAATTAAAACTTGATACAACGCTTGCACGGTACACGCGTAAGTCACGAAAACGGTTTTTCGCGAAAACAATAGTGTTCCACAGCGGGCACACGTGCGAGTGGTAATTATACGTTATGCGTATTGCGTCTCGCACGCGCGTCAACGTTTCCACCATATTTTGTCGCCTAAACCGTTTTATTGCTACGCGAACGAAATTCGTTAATAGATTTAATTACTACGGAAAACCGTACGACTGCGCACACGTAATTCCAGTGCAGTTATTCGCATACTCGGAGCATTGATCGTTCCAAAGTTCAGGTAACCGTTCTGTCGGTAATTCAAAGCAGTTGACGATCAAGTCCTGTTGATTAGGATAACCGTTTGGCACAGAGTAGTACCATTAGGTAGAAACGTTTAAGACTATTATATCGCCGCCGAAACAGATGCAACTAGTGCGATATTTGTTTTGTTTTTTTTTTTTCATTTTATCCAAGAAACCCTGGACACAAGATTCAAACGGAATTCTTAATCACGTGTTTTTTTTTGTACAAACAAAAAAAAAACGAATAAAAAAAATAACCAAATAAAAAAAATAATAATCCATGTTCGGTACGCGACGTAATGAGATAACATCGTAGAATCCTATTCGCGGCGGAGAAAGAAATACGAAACGAGTTGGGCAGCACACACCGTCAGACGACGTAGTAACTTGTCGAAACAATCGCAGTTCTCGAGCGGTTTCAATAAGGGTCGGCCGATCTACGAGTAACAGCCTCGTGCATTCAACGCGAACGACACGTAAGTCAAACCGAAATGTATTGCGATGAACCACGTAAAACGTTCGTTTACACATAATTCTACCGAGAAATAAGCTCATCGAAAAGTTCTAGACGGTTTTCAAATAATCGCAGTACAGTAAGAATATCAACGTGTGTCTTGTTACAATTCATGAAACGTTACATGCATAAGTATGGCAATGAAATGTACTAAGGCGATTACAGTGGAATACAGTAGCTTTTCGGCGTAACATTTTCCCGTCCTGTATTTTACATACAAGTGAATACGAAATTCTGAATACGAAATATTATTTGCTACATTGTTATGTAGCTTATTGTATGCGTAGAGAATTATTTTGGAACATTCAATAGTCTTGTTAATTTGGCTTAAATGTTTTCAATGCGTATATTTATATAAGCGAGGAAGTTAAAGTTTTAAAATAAGAATAATTTTAAAATCAATTTTTCGTTAATTATATAATATTATTATAATAACTAAAAATAAAAAATTCTGTTCTTTGAAATCGGTATTATTTTAAATCTTTAATCGTACATTGTGCGTCGGTATGTTTGGAGCCACTATGTCTGTTACAAATTATCAGGAATTTAAAACATTTTTATAGTAAAAATATCCTCTTAAAATATGTGAAGTATTAATTTTATTTTTTTAACGGCAATATTTGATAAAGCTTATAGCGTGAAATTAACTGATTGGCATGAAAAAATACGTATTTAAAATTTCAAAAAATTCAAAAATACCTTTACAACGCCGATATGTGTTCAATTTTCAACCCGTATAGTAGTGCTGTTTTGTTTCTGCTTTTTTTTTTTTTTTTTTTTATCGTAACGTATAATAATACACTTCGAGTCTCTATGGAGAAAATGCAAAAACAGAACGCACCGAGAAGACTCCGATTTCCCTGCCGATTCACCAACTCGATTCCATATTCAGCACAATTGCGTATAGCAGTTGGTTTTTTATGGTAGCCTATAAGACGTTTAAATTTGAATACACAGAGAATAACGCGCCCAACAACATATATTGTAATAATTCTGTAATAATATTATAATAACGCGTGATTTGGATACGATACTTGTTACCAAAACAAATTAGTCCCATCGGAAACAGCAATCTATCAGCAGCATAAAAAATATACCATGGTATATCGAACGAATACTGCATACCGAACGTATTCACACTATAATGGTATATGCTAATATTATATTCGAAACGATTAGGATTTCAAAAATTTGAAAGATAATATAACATCAGCATTGTGCGCTGTCGGTTTTATTGACAGCGTAATGATTGTTTTTCACAGAATAAGCCCGTGCAAGAAGACGTCCGAGCAGATTATTTTTAACACGGTTTTATTTTTATCGTAAATTGTAAAGTTATGTTTGAAAAAAAAAAAGAGATTTTTTTTAATAACATTTTGTTATTTTATCAAATTACCGTATCCATATTTAGTTTGATAATATCTCGGAGCGTTTATTATTGATGAGATAATCTGCTTCAACGTTGTCATATCGGCGATAGTGTTGAAATAACAGTGTGCACGTGTGTGATGGTTGATAATTAATTAAATTACAGATTCATCGGGCTTCATGGAAAACTTACAATATAGTATTCGTACATTATGTGGCATGCTTTGAATATAACGATAATTTGTGAATGGTTTTGATTATGAATGTAAATGTACATACATCGAAACTTTTGAAAAGGCATTGAACAGCCGCAAATATGTCAATTCGAATAAGTTCACGGTAGTTGTCTTATTATTTTCATTACTAGACAATGAAATGTATTGTGTCTTTTAGTACGTCAAATAATTTGACGAATAGTATTCATAACATTGCTAATATTAATACATCATATATAATTATTAATATCATATAATTTAAATTTCTCACACAAAATTCCAAAGAAAATATTTTAAGTAAAATTATATTACGTATAATTACAAAATATATGTACCTACTGATTGCAAAAGGCACTTAATTAATTAAAACCTGAAGTACCTAGACATAAAAGAATTTTTTTTTTTATTTAGAAATTACCAGATTTTAAATGACTTTCGGAAATTGGTCAATCTATTTTAAAAATATAATTTCTACTCTAGTAATATTCATATTTCATTCGATTTTATGAACACCGATATAATGTTAGATAATTTGAGCAGAATTATTTTTAATCACTTGTAGTCACTTGTCAAGCAAAGTTGTCATCGTGCGTTTACCAATTGTTTAAGAATATAGATATAATGAAATTTAATCGGAAAAACGAGTTTTAGTTTGCTTCACATCTCTAAAAATAACAACCGTGGAGTTATGAAATGTTCACTTAATGCTTTTATCATCGTTGTAAATGGTATGATTTTCACAAGAAATGTTCATGTTTGACTTAATTTTTCTAAAATGTCGATAAAATGATTTTGGATTGACAAAAAGTCTTGAAAATGTACGTTTCGCAGACCCGAGTACGTATAAATCACCGATCAAAGAAAAAAAAATCGAGTTTAATAAAAAAAAAAAAAAAAAAATAACAGCGTACGAGTACTAAATCTCGAAAAAATGATTTGAACCACGAAAAAGCGTTACGTTCCGTAGTAAAAAGTTCATAAAATGTACCGATTCCTTATGGCTTGAAAATCGGATACCAGATTTTCGTGTAAATTCTTTTCGTATCCAAAAAAAAAAAAAAAAATAAATAAAAAACAAACAAATACGTATTACCGAAAAAGGAGTTTCGACCACTCGAAGTCTGCGGCTTCACGTCGCGCCCGCATGAAACGTACACGACGTTACGCGGACGTGTGACGCGGTCGCGTTAACGAGCGCGCAGGTATCGTCGACAGGTTAGGTGCACACGGTTGTGTAAACAAGGTTTGCCACGATATCTCCGGGTAGAACACGATCGTCGACCACTTGCGGTTATAAGAACGCTACAAGGATATTTCGTTTTCGTGTCGAGTGCCGTAACCCGTACGGCGCGAAATACGTGTGCACCGTGTCCCGTCGAAGAACGTGGCGTACAACAATGCGCCGTACACAATTACAACGATTTTCGTCGGCAGCGTCGCCGTGGCTGGCGAACGGTTGTCCGGGTTTTCTTTTCTCGTGTGTGTATATAGCGCACGCGACAAATAAAAAAAAAAAAAAAATACGCGCACTCGTGCATCCGTACATAGCCGACCAGCACAACGTTTGCAAGTCAACATGTGCGGTACTCAATGTTTACATTAGTTATTGTTACGGTTTCTTATCGTTATAAAATATAGTTTAAATCGAACCGTTTACAGTGATCTAATTATATTTATTATAAAATTACGAAACGCACGATAACGTTTTTAATTACGTACGACCGATGCGTGTAACTGTGCAACACGATAATATGGAAATGTATGTATGTTCGGAAGCTCCCGATAAACGTACGGTTGGTCGAACCTTCCGCGCGGTGGGCTCTCGTAAGTGAGGCGCACCCGCAGTGCTAAAACCCTGGGTTCGTCACTGGAACCGTACCGGAGGAATCGAACAAGTGTTACCAGGTAAAAACGATTGGTATTCGAAACTTGAACAACATAATGTTTACTGTTTAATGTGATAATAAATTCAAACCGATAAAGTGATAACAAACAAAAACATTGACTACCATGCATATGCATTGAATTCTATATGATAACTGGAATGCTCACCAGTCATAAGACCAATGCAAACATAACCGAGAGAGCATGTTAGAAGAAGATAGTAGATAAGAATGGTGATGCTATCTTTTTTTATCACACATAATTATATGAATTGATCGCCAATACATTTTAAATTCGTTGTTCGTTTAACGTTTTGTTATGCGTTTTCAAAGCTTTAAGAAAAATTAAAATAGTGTGCGCTGTGCGGTTATGACTTATGATGGTGAATTTTTGTAGTTATTTTTAACATATGTTTACAAAGTTATTTTGTGTGTTATAATCAGGGCTCGGGAGTTGTAGCACTAAAAATGTTACTTTTAAGCTCTTAAATATGCACTTAAAAACTCTAAAATATGCCCTATAAATAGAACAAAAAATAAAAAAACATACAAAAAGTTATTAGAAAAATAAATGTAATTTTACAAATTTTTGGGCTCATAGACACGGTCTGGACTGGTTGAACAATAAACTGTTAACAAAAATGTTAAATTACTCAAATCTATTTGTAAAAATATACTTATTATCAGTGGCGCCTACTTGTATTTTATTTGGTTAGTTATTTGTTAATACCATCACCCAAAAAGTTGGAGCAAAATAATGATAAGTAACACGATTGAATGATTATATTGTAAATTTAACCATCATAAAGTCCATGTTAAGCGAAGTTAGGAAAGTAGTAATTACAATCCAAGGTACGTAGTAGAAACAGCTTCAGGTAAGTAGCGTCAGTACACTTTTAATTATGAATAACATTATAAACATTACGTTTATGTATATTAATAAATATTGTTTTACTGTAAACGAAGTTGTTATTTCATACGCTCGAGCATTTACAAAATTATAATATTACGAATAATATCGCGGTAAAAACGTGTTATTAAGATATTAGCGGCACGTGCAAGACAAAGATAATAACACAATTTGTATGTGCCATCTCGTTCCGACACGCTGTCTCGGACGACACTTGAACAACCCTTGAACACGTTTTTCGAATTCGATCGTTGTGTTCCGAACCGTTCAAACGTTGTCAGGTTGACGGATATTCAACAGCTTCCCGGTGTTAACGGAATCGCACGCGTACGAGTTGAGCTTGAAATGATCGATTCGAACGATTATAAAGTGTACAGGCTCACGAAGAAAAATAATAACAGCCTCGTTAACGCAACGCGGTTCGTAAACCGATTGAATACGTATCGGGTGCCAGTATTACAATAATAGCGTGTTATACATTCGGGGCAAGTGTTCTTGATTTGACGTCCATGTGACGGTAATAACGTTAATACGTGAAAGGATAATATAATAATCGTTGTTGTATTATCATAGGGCGTGCATTGAGTCTCTGAAACTTGAGAGCGCTAAAATCATTCGTCCATCGATAGCCTCCTACGGCTACTTGCCTGATGTAGAACGTTTTAAATTCAAAATAAAAATTACGATTTCCATAATTTAAATAAAAAATTGAGATTGATTTTCAATGAGAATCTCGTATCATTAAATATAAGTCCACAATGAATATATTTAATTAAATGTAAAAAAACTCATTATACTGCGTTGATATATTAAAAACGAATAAACATTACAGTTTACAATATTATATCGCATTGTTTAGTGTAATAATTAATGTATTTAGTATTATTAATATAAACTGAAATAATTCGTTCTCGTTAGTACAAAAACAATCCTTTATGAAGAAAAATGTTTGCTCAATTGAAAAATCTTTCACGCGGATAAATGCAGTTACGAGAGAAGCTAGTTGTATCATAACAATGTTAAAGGAATGTTAAAATCCGGTATCGCTATGAACAATATCAAAAGGAAGATGTAAAAACGTAACATCAAATTACAGAAATTCATCATCAGTATGCATTTTTTACCATTGTACACGAGAAGTTTCTTGTAAATATTTCGGAAACTGTTGAAAATTTAGTTCAAAAGTATTTTTCATTTCCGTCAGCTTTAATATTTAATTTAATTTTTACTAGATCCCGACGTACAAATGGTACATCGAGTTGCACGAAAACAGTAAGATGAACGTGAAAATTTAAATTCCAGTCGTAAACTCGGAATATAATATCGCAATTCATTTGTATCCGTTTCACGAATTATTTTTCGAAATAGAATTCACGGGGGGAGAAAATAAATTTGAATAATGATATCATAATTTATTAAAAATGTTAACCGTATACGTTCGTTACGAACGTTCTGTAAACTATAGTACGATAATGTAACGCGAGAGACCAAGCTCGTAAATATAATGCGAGTGCCATTAGTCGATATAAAGTGATCAGCGTAATTTTATACGAATATAGTTGCGTTGAAATTAGCTGGAGTATATTAAATTATAACTTGTCTATTTAACAGCGATATTGCCGCACGATCAATATTAACGTAATAGCAATTAGCCGGCGATACTTCAAAGAAATAACGCAATAATAATATAGTGGAATTACTCTCATCTCGGGACGGAAATTCCGACGAAGTTTGCGAAGTAATAAGTTTTCTATAGCTTTTGTACCAAAGTTCATTAACGTTCGAAGAACCCGAAACGAGCGTTCGTTGAGTGTAATATTATTCGACGCGGGTAAATGCGTTTACGTGAGTTTTATTTTTTTCCGCGAAACGTTTTTATATTCTCAAAACGCGCGCGAACACTGCGCTGTACCGTTAATTATTGGTTTGATTTATGCATGTAGTGAAACGGAACTTTCCGTTGAACTTGGTCGAACAGTCGACTTTGGACCGAAGTCCCCAAGACCCTAATTTATGCTGGTTGGATCCCGGTGTTTTTTTAGTTAGTACACTAGATGGGTCTCACGATTTTACTAGTACTACTACTCTAGTTGGGTTCATACGAGAAAAAAAAACATTTCCCTTCTCATCAGAACTCAGATATGATTTTTTTTTTTTTAAGTTTATAATACATGGCATTTACCTATATATGATTATTAATCGAAAACTAGAACACCCGGTGCACGGTGAGTAAATAAAATAATTTTAAAAATCTAAACCATAGAGCTTTCGCAAACTCAAATCTATTAAGTTTTTCAACATTATCAAGTATAATTGTAAGTCACAGATTTTACCATCGGAGCGGTCGGACCGAACTGGTACGTTATCATTTTTACAATCGGACCCGATCAGTTATTAATCTTTACAATAAGTGTTGTCTGGGACACAACTCGGATACTCTCCTCTTTGGATGGCTGATCTTGCCGAAAACGGAAATACGGCGAAACCATACTGAGAACTGTGTCCGGGCATTTTCGATCGGTGCTCGACGGGGATTACACTAAACGATCCTTTCGTGCACCCAAGACCGGCTCAAGGTATAGGCGAGCTAGGTACCTAGAGCGGCACTTTAGTAGGAGCGACATTTTCAAAATTGACTTGTACATTTTTTTTTTTAGTTCTACCGGTGTTTTATAAGAAAAATATTTAAATGAATTCATTCGTAAAAACCTATATAATGAAATAATATTGTCTGAAGTCATTATACTATTTTATATTATGGCCTACGCTGGACGTTTTCAATTATTCCAAAAATATAAATTACCACACAATCACTTCCAAGATTTCCGATAGTCACGATAGTAATGGGTTTTGAGTAATAATTATAGAAAATTTTTTTAGGCCTTTTTACATATAATTTTATACATAAAATAAAAAATTGAAATTTTTTTCATATAGATATGTCACATAAAAATATGGGGAGGGGCTGAGTTAAAATAACAACTCAACTTTTTTTTTAGAGGGGGCAAAATTTGATTTTGCTATTGCACTATTTTTGCTCGGGTCGGCCCTGCGTGCAACCCTATGGATCACTCGCGGTCGGACGGTATTCGTTCATGTTTCGAGACGGTATCGCGTTCGCGCTCGCGGTACGTAGGTATCTTTTCATTTTTTTCATTTTTTAAAATGAAAAAAAATAAAATTCTGAAAAATACAATCTCGTGACGATCGGCCGCGGACGTTTTCATCACTACATCTCGTTGAACCGCTCTCGTCCAAGTCTTCGTTTCGAACGTGACCTACTACTGCTACTAATGCTGCTGGCCGCCATCTTCTGTCGCCGAACGCGGTGTTTCTCGTTTCGCATTCTGCCGATTCTGTTTTCCATTTCCAATTGATTCCAACCTGTACACCATCATCATCATCGTCTTGCTGCTCCGTAGCTTTATTCACCGTTGCTAACCCATAACGCTCCGCCTGAAAAGGAACCGGAGGAGCGTTCAAATACAGAGATGCACCGATGATTGTGCGCACGCGGCAAACGATAAAATATTTATCAATTTTTTAAGCGGAAAATTTGAATTTCAATCAGTTCAATGTCCAACAGATCGACAAAATGCAAATGGCTATTAATCAAAACCAAACGCAGTACCGAAACAAATTACGTATTCCGGTTGTTCCATCTGAAGTCTAAAATTTGCGGTGAAACACTGTAAAGTTTAGCGGTGTACGTAATTTGTATTTATTTTCTAAAACGGCATTTTCGCCTGAGCTGCGTTCACGTTTCTATATTTTATTGTCATCGATCATATTTCCTTTCGGACAAGTCACGACGATAGCAATTAATGAACTGACCTACTGGGAATCCAATAGATTTCATTACGATCGGATTACTTGTTTTGTTTTGTTATTTTTTTTTTTTATTTTCTGTCTTTGTTTTAAACAGTATATAGCATAGTGATACACGATTGATTGCATTTGAAAATAAATGTCGAGCAATAAGTAAAAGCTAGTCGTAAATTTGACCAACTTCTCTCGAGAATGATATTTTCCAGTTTATCGGACAATTTTTAACGGACTATGTCCGTGTAGGCATTAAATTCAAATATTTAGACAGTAATATTTTTTCTAGGTATTAAATGAAATAATTGACTGAATTCTAAGTACAATTACCTAAACGAGTTCTTGGATTATTTTTTTGCGCTACTATCATTAGATATACTCGTATATAAAAAAAATAAATATAACTATCAAGAATTTAATATTTTGATGTACGTATATTAATCGTTAAAAACTTGAAAAGACGAAACAACGACAAGATTTTTAAAAACTTGTACTGCAACAATTTCAGTCCAACGAATTATTCGTACGCAATAAGAAGTTGATTAAAAAAAAAAAAAAAAAAAGAAAAAATAATAGTTATAACTATGATAGTTGATGTATTATCAGTCGCATGCAACAGTGAGGATTATTTCATGACCGTAAGTGTAATATCATTTAATGTGTTTAGGGAACAGTTGTAGCCTAAACGATCGTTTAGAAAAATGGCGTCAATAACCCTAACTTGAACCATTGGAAATTACGTTGTAAATCAGCTAATCGACATTCAACGCTATCCACTGTCGTAGGTACATTATTGCAATTTTTTTTTATTTCGAGAGGTTTTTTTCTTTTCGTTTGATTCTGTACGCAATCCTTTAACGTTCGGATGATCGTATTTAAATAATTATTTATCGAAAATCTCTTAAGTTCAGTACGAATGACAATTAATTTCAATACATTATGTACCTTATGGAAGTTCTACAACTTAACATATTATTGTACCATTTATCATATCATTTATCATTTATCATAGAGTGATATTTTTATATTCAATTGTATTATACTTGAAACTTTTGTATAATTGTTTTATAATTATTTATGATACAAAAACCTAGAAAACTTAATCTGTATTCGTAATCATTCGTATTATATGGTAACTATCAATTATTATTGACATTTTAAATTTCGAAAAACAATTAACGATTTTCTATATTATTTATATATTATTTTCTGTATTAACGTTTTAAAAATTTGTTATTGAGTTCCATTAAAAGTTCGGACATATAGATATAGGGAAATATAATATTCACCTAAGTACCATGAAGTATGCAGCTATCCCTGAAAAAAAAAATGTATATCTGCATGGCCTGATTATCTCTTCTAAACATATTTTAATATATTGATGCATTTGAGTATATATAATATTTGTGGAACTGCTAGAAAATAAATATTCCACATTTTTTTTTTAAATGTTATGAATTCTAATAATTTATTGTTGTAAATTAGTTTGAAATTTGAAATTATATTGTATACATTTTTTATATCTACTAAATATTCTTATGTACTTGATTGGTATAGTTTAAAGATAATCATATTTTCAAGCATTCATCATTTTAAATACAGTTTTATAAATTTGGGAAATATTTATACAACTGAAAAATGCATTTTGTAAGCAACTAATTTTCCAGAAATATTTTTAGTTTATATATGATGAGACGCTTCTTAGGTGACGGATAAAGGCTGAATATTTAAAAATTGATGGTGAAGTAAAAGTTTAAATTAGATTATAATAGTTCATCAAAATTCGACATGCAAAATACGATGAAAACTTGTCATTTTTTTGCTATCATAGTATCTTCTGTTAATCTTTTGAGAATTTGAGTTTGTGTCTTTTGGTTATCTGTTACACTATGCGATTCGAATTTATCACAGACATGAATAGAATAACTGCGTATAAGCACACTCAATAACTGATTATAATGTACACGGATAAAAAATATTAATTACAGTTGAAATTATTATTCCTAACGTAAATTCATTTTTTGACCACTTGTTAATGCAATTATGTTGAAGTATTGTGAATACAGTGACAAATTATTAAAAAATAGATATCTTTACTATTAAATTTAAAAGATAAAAAATAACCAATATTTATCGATACCATGAAATGTAAAATGTTCAATCCACTTCACGTTGATTAAAATCATACCAATCATTTTTAACAATATTAAATATGGAAGACTTGTAAAGATTACTTATGTTTCACATGAAAAATGTTTTTTTCGAATAACTGTACAGCATTTATTTGATATAAGCTTCAAAACTTTTCGAGAATAAATTATTCAGAGTATATATTTAATAAGACAAAACAATTTCATAAAGAAATTAAGTATTTTAATTAATCTCAAGTATTTCGTCTTCGGGAACCTTAGGGAAAACTAATTTTAGTTGATAACTTTACACGCATAAAATATTGAGACAATGAAATTTTAAAGTACTTTTTACCCGCCATCTTGAGTAACGTATAATTTTTTCGACGAGCAAAAAAAAAAAAAAATACACCATAAAAATCTTAATGTACACGTTGCGGAGCGGTAGAAGTCAGATGAACATTTTTTAACGTTTCATATAATTCCCGACCACGTGCATTATCGCATCGCCTAAGATTCAGTGCAAAAGGAATACGAATAAAAATATTCTAATGCCGGAGTAAGAAAAAAAAAACCTGATTCACTTCAGAACATACGTAATTGGAACGGGGAAAAAAATTACGTTCGGGTATATTTCGAATTATTTATAAGTCGATTTTTATTTTTATTATTATTTTTTATTTTTTAAATACTTATAAAAACGTATCACAATGGTATTCGCGGACGTGGTCGGTCCGCGCGTTAATAATATGCATACACACACACACGCGCGCGCATATATATATATATACGAACATAATTTTGCACACGTATTCGGAAATCTCGACGGAAATGACGGAAACTCACGGCGCGCATAGGTAAAACGATCGTGTCGCGCGTACGGCCGTACGGAGGAGACATTCCGCGCGTTAACGAAGTTCGACGAAACCAATGAACCCGCGAGTGCGTTCCCATTGTGTGACACATTACGCGGATCGGCCAAAAACAATTGTTCGATCGCCCGCGCCTATTCGGCCGATGACCGTTCGACCATGAAATTGTCTTCGGCGGACGCGAAAACCCGTAATCGTCGTCAGCAGCGGCGGCCGCGGGCCCGACACCCCGAGCCCCCCCC
>NW_020271758.1:437885-489295 GCF_003268045.1 Sipha flava | reverse complement strand
ATTATGATCAATATTCATTGAACTAAAATCATAGGGCAAAGTCAAGTTTGCGAGGTTTTTTAGCAAGATCGTCAAGGATTTATTCAGCTGAAAGTGGCGTATCAATTTTATTACGCGACGTTTTAATTGTAAATCAAAAAATTTCGAAACTCAAAATATGAACACAATTGCACATTTAAAAACAAATCTACACAAAGAATAAATTATACAATTATTATTAAAATAATCTGTGATATGATATTACATGATAAATTGATAACTCGGGAGTGATTGTAGGAAATTGTAATGTTATGTATAACGCCCATGCCCGGGTCACACTAGTGTAGAAGAATCATGATTAGTTAATCATTACGATAAATGTTACAAGTTACCATTCACATCCTATAAAAACTCTGCTGCAAACGTCGTGCGTGACGTGCCCGGTCCTGAGCTGTAGGGGGAAGCGAATATTGTCCGAATTTCAGTTTTTACGCAACGTCCGAGGTACGCGCACGGTCGCGACTTTTTTCCCGCGGTGCTACCACGTGAGCATCTGTAACTTTTTGCGTTTAAAATTCAGAAGAAAAAACAAAAAACAGAAATTCGGATAACCAACTGTAACATGACGTCCGTATAGTGATATCGTTGACGTCGTCAAGAACGCAGGAAAACATTTCGGGAGGGGGGGGGTTAGAAAAAAAAAAAATGTAAAACATTCGACGTTTATAAATAGTACGCTTTATTATTCGGCGTGTAATAAATTTATATATTTTATTTAGAAGTCTCGCGGTAAACGTTGAGATAAGAATTACATTCGTTGGTCCGGTCACTATTTTGTAACATTAATTTCCAGATATTTTGGGGGGAGGTTAAACCCCCCTCAAAATTTCGCTCCTGACGTGGAGTGTTCTGTGTAATCCATGCTGAAATCCAGCCTGGAAATGTAATCGGGAATGACCACGACCCGGTTTGTACCGGTTCCGTCGTGAATCCTGAATGTTTTCGGTATCCGGAAAAAAAGTACCTGGAAAAAAAGTATTCGGACAAAAAAGTACCAAAGAAAAAAATGTATTTGATTGCGTTTATATTACTTAAGAAAAATAGATCAATACAATATTTATTGATAAGTATTATAAATTAAAATAAGTTTTAATTAATATTTTTTCTTTAATAGACATGAAAATAAATCAAATAGTTTTATGAATACGAGAGATAAAGCATTTATAATTTATTTGCATAAATAAAGCACGATTAGTTTTAAGTGAAATTGATGAACAAGCAAGCAAAAAAAAAAAAAAAATAAATAAATAAATAAATATATGAACAAATGCAATGTCGATTAAAAGCATTGTTTAAATAAAAATGAAATTACATTGCAAGAGTTTTTATTGAGTACAGATAATGAAATAAGAAAACGAACTCTTGACTAATGTTTTATTATTAATATTTGTACATCATTATTTTATTTGTTATTTATTTTTATAACATAATACATTTTATTTTCTCAGATAATTTTTTGTCGAGGTGCTTTTTTATTTAGGCACTTTTTCCTAATATCATATCCTCCTCCCCCCTCCCACGGGTAAGAACACGGTACACGTAGAACGGAGCCGTCCCCGAACAGTAGCCGTCGAAACGGAAATCGTATCCGGTCACCAAGTGTTAGGCATCATTGGACAGCGTCGGACAACGGAACATTTTCCAAAGTCGAAGCTAACAAGACGAGGTTGACTTCGCGTTGCCACACACGGCGATGTGTAGTTGCCCGTTCTATTCGGCACTTAAACATTAAATAGATCACTTAACCGGACATTGCGGTTAACGTTTCAATCGGACGACCAAATCAGATACACGTGTATGCGCGTTCCACTTAAAAACGAAACGATGTCATTATTATTACTTCGTAAATGACATATTGTTATTATTGCTATTATTATTGAGTTTATTTAATAATATTTTCGGAAATTAACTTCGAGTAGATGCAAGCATTTGAGTTACGATAAAAAAAAAAAAAAATCACATTTAATTAATTTCAAATTTATTGAAACGAATCGAAGATGATCTACACATTGTTTTTTAAAACTAGCGTATCGAACGAACATATAAATATAAATATATATATATACGTGTATATACATTGTAAATATGCCATAGTAAATAATGATATTTTACCACACCTTGTATTTTACTTAAACAAAATTATTTCTCGACGTACAATGGTTGCAGTGTATTACGTATTATGAACGTTGAAAAAAAAAAAAGTGTAAAATATTTTTTATTGTGATGGTAGGAGATCGATCTAAAGGTAAATGCGTTGAATGTTGATGGAACTGACATATTCCATAGATCTTCGAATAGAATACCGTTATACCATTAGGTACTAAATTTTCGGTTTTCCTCCCTCCCCGTGGAGTGTAATATATATATATATATATTTATCGATCGTATTTTTATACACGTATAGGAAATAAAATAACATCGTTTATCCTCGAAACCAACAAGTGGGATTTCGATTAAATTATTAAAAATGTTATTTGCCGCGTACATCTCTGAATGATATCAAACGAAAGAACTATAGTGAACTGCTATTTTAATTTCAAAGTTATGTACGGTTATGGTGTGGTTGTTTACTCAAAACTAATAATTAAAAACCTTTTACTTTATTCAATTGTTTGAAATTTAAAATTAAATATAACGAGAAATCAATCAAAGTAATGGAACTAATTGTGAACATATCGATGTTATATGCTATTTTTATTAATCGTGTATGGATTTAGGTTTTTTTTTTTTTTTAAAATTTCAATAGAATTATTATATTACGTTTTTTTAAAGAAATAGGTCCTATTATTCGATTCTGTGACAATCGTTTTTAATCTTACATTTATGATTATTGTAGGTAGTTGTTTGGCACAGCCGGATTGTTTTACGATAACATTTTAATGCGATTGTATTTTGAACACGATCATTAAAACACCTAATATCATATCGATATTGACTGCATCCAAATTGGGTCCCAAATTATTTTAGGTTTACACTAGATACTGAATATTTTTTGGTAAGTACTACATTATACTAATATTTTCCTTCCCATTTTAACAGACTTAGGACTATCTATGATCTATTTAGACCACATTTTTTTAATATTCTATAATTTATATAATAATATAAAGTATTATTAAGTAATAAATATATTATAATAATTAAAAATATTATATAATAATATTAGTACAATTTTAATATTTTTAATATTTTTACAAACACAATTCTAATAAATTATATTTTAATGGAAAAGAAACTATAAAAAACATTTTTAACTATACATGTGGTCTAAATAGATGATAGACAGTCATAAGTCTGTTAAAACGGGAAAGAAAATGTTATGTAAGTACTACATTATACTAACGTATAATGTAGTACTTACCAAAAAATATTCAGGAACTAGTGTAATACCTAAAATAATTCAGGACCCAACTAGTGAACTAGTGTAGTACCTATAAAAATCGGAGACTCAACTAGTACACTAACCTGCAATTAGCCCCTAGTACTCGGGACTCAACTCGGATCCTTCGGACATATTTAGGCAGTTCGCTAATTATTTTGGTAAAATCTACCTAAAAGCTGTAAAACGTATCATTTAATATCTTGATATATACACGTGAACGTAAATATGACCAATCAGGGATAGATCAATGAATAACGGGAATAATGAACTAGGTACGCTTAACATTATATTTTACAACTGACATTTAAATATTTGTAAAAACAATAAATAAAATAACTGTTGTGTCAAAAGAATTTTACCGAAATTACAGTATTTAAACATATGAACAAATTGCACAGTTGTAATGTACAATACGTCATATACGATTAATTGTACTTATCATCGAATAATCATATAATTATATGTATACAATACTCGTAAAAGAGAGTCGACAAATTTACCACTGTACAGAAATATCAACTAAGACCGGTCGACAACGCTTATTATAATAAACAATCATCTTGTCGGTTTAAACGTTATGAAAACGGGAAACGTTATACACTCGCGTGATGATGATGATCATGTGCTCCGGACTGTTTGACGGTCGCGATGGTTGTTTCCGATTTCGGCAAATTATCGTGCACCGACCGATCAACTAACTTAATATTAAAATAAGTATACAATAATAAGTATATAAGTATTATGATAGGACAGAATATGGCCTAGACTGAATGTGTAATGAAATCGGAAATACTATATTATTATTTATGTCTACGACCGTGAAAGGTTGTGTCGTCCCATTGTCGCACTCGCGGCCAATAAATAATAATGAGTAATAACGAATTCGAAATACGCTTTTTGCATTGAAAAACGAATAATATTACGCGCAATTACGGCATCATTGGGTGGGATGTCGTGAAAATTCTAATCGTTCGCGTTTTACCGCCCTAACGACTATTTTCCTACCGAATTGTTCACAAAGGATCGAATGGTGGCGTACGCACAACTGTATCGTATAAAAATACGATGCCCAAATACTCGACTCCTCCGTAATACTATGTTGTATTTGGCCAACAACTAGTGACGTATTAAGGGTAGTGCCTGAAGGGTCTAGAGCAGCGGTCCTCACCAGAATTTAGAAAGGACCAAATGTAATTTTTGAAAATTACTTGCGGACCATGTACATTTTTAATAATAAGGACCGTAACATTGATAGTTTTTCAGAAAAAATTCCTTTTTTTAATTCAACTAGTCTGTCTTCTAATATTTTAGATGACTGGGGATAATTATTAGAAAATTCAATATGGTGATTTGTGTAATGACGCTTAATATTATAACGTTCTAGAATATTTATGGTTTTACGACAAATTAAACATAAAGCATCGTTTTTTCTTACCAGAAATAAAGAAAATTTCAATCTCCCAACTGTCTTGAAATATTCTGTGTTCATCTTCGATTTTACGTTTCGTCGTGATAGAGAATTATAACGTACGTCATAAAATACAAACGGACAATAAGCGATAATGGATAAATTGTTCATACAAGACTACGTGGTGGAAATTAATAAGCCCATAATCATGGGTACCTGCTTATCTGTCCAACTGGTAATTCAATACAAGTTTAAAATAGAAAGATAAAATAAATAAAAAATAATAAGAGCAACGTTCATTTTATTCTATGTTAATAGAATTTTGGATTTTAAAATGTACAATTTTATTTTAGTGCGGGCCGTGTAGTGGGGTCCGTTGATCTAGAGGAAGCGATTGCCATTTTTTTATAAGACCAACAGCTTCTGTCGATGAATAATTATGTGATTTAATTTTTTATTTTATTATTTTTTTATCAATAAGACCGTGGTACCTGGTTCTTATCTTACAACATCTATAGGGAAATGATTCAGATAAATGACTGATCGACTGTGTTCGCTAGTATTACGGTTCTTCGTACAATAGTAAGTGATGAAGCTTTTCTTTTACGCAAACATACTATAAAACCTTGTACTAAAAAATCAACAAGAGAACATTCAGAAGCAGTCTTTAACTATAGGTTGAGTTGTGCTCGAAGAGTGCTAATATACATATTCCCTATCGTATTCAACTTTATCTAAGAATCCAAGATGAGGGGCCAAAAACCTTTTTTTGTTAAATGCTGCTGATCCAGATTTCGTTTGCTCCTTGAATAATAGTCCCTGATATTCTTCTACCGCATTATAGTATCGTCTACTCAGATTATTAAAATTAATTAATAAATTAAAATAAAAGTACCTATTTCGTATTTTTTAAATTTATATTTTAATAATAGGTACTATAGATAAAAACTATGTTGTATTAATGTGATAATATTTGGTAATATATTTGTTTTTTATTTACCTACAAGATTTTTCCATTTCAGTGAAATATCTTTCCAGATATCATCTTTCATTGTATTATTTTTACGATTTGAATCCGCAACAACAGGGTTGTTTTGTACTTGTTGTACAAGTACTTCATCCTCCGAGGCCAAAAATACTAATTTCGACATGATGTCAATCTGGTGTGTCGTGGAGCACTACTCTTGGATCAGTCGTATCGTCGGCCACGGTTTGGTCGCGACAACATGTCACGCCTTGGAAACCGTACCATTTAGTGTGTATCACTGGTGTTGTTTGGTAGCAGTTGAACTGTTACAAATAATAGGTATCAGGACGTCAAATCCCTGGATACATCTCCACCGACAGCTATTAAGTTATGATGAAAAGACGGATATCCATGTATCTGTGTGTTTTTTGTCCGACCGACATTTTTGCGCTGTTAAACCGATAAATACAATCATCGATAGTAAAAGGCTTGTACAGTTTTGCCGTTTAAAAAGGGTAAGCGATATGCCGTTCAATTGGATTTAGTTGTCATTGGAACATCAGTAAAAATTATTATTCGAACGGTATTCGATCAACTTTAACGGTGTTGCATGGTATATATTTATAACGCGGTGAAACGTTCAAACGAAAATTCGTCCACTTTTTTGGAATTGGATTCTCACGAGAACCCAGACGATTTCGTTTGATATTTGCTGTAATTCTATACAATCGAGGTCAAATCGTTATATTTGTATATTACACTATAATATACTGTTTCGCGATAAAAAAAAAAAAAAAATACAAGAATGAATAATTAAGTCAATTAGTGTATTGTGAAAACATAGGTTGGCGTTAGAAACGGTGAAATTCAAATGCAAATAATTAAATAATCAGCGTGGTGTTTTTCCATACCCCAGTCTACCCGTTAATACACTAGTGTTTTCAAGTAGTTTATGGTTTATTAAATTTATATATGCGTTCGAAATATTCTATTCGGCCTAATAACTCGATTTGTTTCCCGAAAATCTACTTACGGTCACTTGTGAGTAAAATACTACATACATTGTGTGTTTTTGAATGACTCGTAAGTATTAATTTTGTCCCGCATTGTGCGAAAAAAAAAATGTATTTATATTTAAATAAAACGCACTTAATAATAGTGTGTGCGCTCGTTAAATGGTTTTAGAATAACTGTGCCATTTAAGAGTTATGTGCTGTTATATAAGTGTTGTAGCATTTCATATAACGGTTTGGAAACGAAAAGAGTACAAGAAAAATAAAAAACAAATTAACAATGTCAACTATTCGAGACGGTGGAAAATTATAGAAACACGTTATATAGTCTTCAATAATAACCAAAAACAGTTTATAATTCATAACAAAATATAGATAGAATAGAATAATAAATTGTCGTACCCGAGAAAAATATATTTCGAAGGTATTTTCAAATAATAACTTCAACAAATATTGTGATTGTTCATTATGCAGGTAATATTGGGTTCTAACAAATTTATCGCGGAAGTATTTTTAATTATATTATACTTGGAAACTATTGCGAATATTTAAAAATGCATAACTTAGACAAATTATAAAACCACGAACGTTGATAAATTGTTTTTTTTTTTTTTTTTATGTAAAATACGTTTATTTATTTAACGTACGATTTAATTTGTGCACAGTAGGATTCCAATCAGTATATATACCGTATATGATAAAAATGTAAATTATATGAATTACAATTGACATTTTTCTTTTGCTATAAAAAATAAGCATAGTAAATTTTATTTCAATTTGACGATATTTATTAACCGTTCAACACTGGTTACGAATACCCATTTTGGCAGTACACTGAAAAGTTGTGATTTTATTGGTGTATGTGCTAGTACGATGCGGAAAGAGTATAATAATTATTATTTTTAAAATCAATAAGCCCAGACCAAATCAAACTTCGAATGATGCCTACTGATGCTGTTGATAATTTATAATATACAGTATTTCACATAATTGTTTAAAAAAATAAAAATGCAGTTCTAATTAATTTTCTGACGCATCAAAGGCTTGACGAATTTATAGAGATAATATATATATTTTTACTTTTGTCCGAAAAAATATTTAAAACTAATTGAAAACGTAGCAGATGTATATATTAGTAAGAAGCAGTCGAGGAAAAAATTGAATATACAGTAAACAGTATATAAAATTTAATTTTATGCATACGTACGTCTATCAAGTTCAAAATTCAAATATTTAAACAAAAGGTGGTTGAGCGAATCGTAACTTATTTTCTACCAAAGAAGCTCCGGAGTCTTGCTCACCGAGGCTTATGTGTACCGACAATGCACCTAATACCAGTGGCGGCAACGGGCCGCTTTGCATATTATATTATTATTTTCATACCATGACTGACGTTCGCGAACAGTTTATTAAGCTCTGAGCGAATGATATTGTAAATGAATTGTAGCTGACTGGCACGCCAGTTTTGAATATGTATAAAATATAAAGCATGCCCGACGTACATAAATTAAACGCACTACTCGTATATATTAATAGTAAATAGGTCTTCATTGTCATTCGATAGTGCATCTACCCGGTACGCGTTGTCCACATTGTGTTCTATGTCACAGCAATGATTATAATATTAATAATAATAATAATTGTAATAGTAATAATAAAAATAATAATAATAATATGCGTAGTAATAATAAAAATAATAATAATAATATGCATAGAGCTCTGAGTGGTTTGTCAGTGAGAAAATAATTCCTGGGAAATAATTTGCACCAAACATCTGATTTCTAGTGGATTGCATGTCGATTGAAATGTTATGAAAAATCCCGATCAAACTGCACCGGTATTGATTAACTGTACACCGGTAAATTAACTTGAGAATTCAGCTACCATTTTTTTAATCGGTCGTGTTTACCGATTATAATTTATTGTATATAATTAAAAAAATGTTATTACGATATTTTAATTTCCAAGCCAGCCGTGAGTTTTTTTTCAATTTCAATATTGTACAATCATTTGTAACTCTTTTGAAATTAAATTATTGTAAGAAATCGACACATAAACGCAGATGATGTTATTCTTTTTAAGTTTATTAATTGATGAGATCAATCTAATATTGAATATAACAGTATAGGTTAACTAACAAATTGGTCATACTAAACGGAAATTTGAATTATTGATCTCATCAGATCATTGATAAAATCTGAACCATTTTATTTGCGTTTTTGATTCATTTGTTCTACGCATTTATAATGTGTCATTTTTTTTATTTTTTACCCTAGGTGCTTGATAATTAGTAGCTTCATTCATAAAAGTTATGAGCACTGCAATATTTAATTTACAATATTATCTCGTTTTGAAAACTATTGCAAATAAAATGATTAGTTCGTTTATACATTATTCTGAAGTTATATACAACAATTTGTAATTACAGGATTATAATGCTAATTTTCGTTTAAATCATCTATTAAAAAATATAAGTGGTAAGAGCTTGGAGATTTCATTGATTTAAATTATTTCATAATTGTCTTTAACAGACGTTTATTAATAATAAACTTTTTAATTTCGACTACGTATTATTCGGATTTTATCATTTGCTATAATCCAATGATAATTAAACGTAGCGATCGGTTAAAACAAACTTAAAACCAATTATTTTTACGTTTTCTGTTCAAAATAAAAGCGGTATTTCGAACGATGATGATATTCATTAAAGGGAATTCACTTTTTTTTTTTTACCATGAAATTACACTACTTGTTTAATGATATTGTACAATTGAAAATTACTGTTCGCGGAAAACATTATAAATAATTGAGGCATACATTAAAAATGATTTATTATAACGAGATTTCGGAGAAAGAATTATATTACACTAACCGGCTACAAGCGCTTTCATAAAAAAAAAAAAAATTAATAAAATAAAATATTTACACTGCAAGTACAGTATAACAGTTGAGTAGAGAAGAATCTTAAGTGTTGCATAGCTCTTGTGTTTAGAATAAAATATGTTCGAGCATCGTTTTGCGCTGAATTCAAGCATTAAGTCGTACCACAATGCACTTTCAGAAGTTTCTTAATCGTTTAAAGTTCTACGTGTCGTGGATTTTCGAAGACAGAGACGCATACGTATCGTACAAGATTATCATAAATATTGTGCCGTAATATTTTGTTTACAAAGAGATACGAGACATAGTTATTTTTCCAGTCAATGACAACTAATAGTTAAGATATGGAAATACGCGTAAAAGTGGATCGAATTCAAAAAATAGTTGCGCACGAGTACAAGTCTCAAAGCAATGAAATAAATAAATAACGCGTTTTAACAGTGTTCTTTATATAATGGTTGTTAATTTGATGAAACTCGATTGGATGGACATACGATGTACTTGATATACTACATATCAGACGTGCCCAATACGTGGTCCATGACCATTTTATAAAATCAGAAATTTCTATAGGATAAATAAAAATAAAATAAAAATTCTAATTTAAAAAACAAAATGTTATATTAATAACATTTTTAAAAATGATTAATTAAATCAAATTGTATTAAAAATATATATTTAATTTTAGAATATTTAATGAAAATAAATTAGTGTGAAATTCGGGCTTGTAATATTCTTTAATCAATTTTTCAATGTTTGAATTAAAATGTGTAACACTAATTTTTATAAGAAATGTCAAACGAGATATTTCTAAATGATTTGGGTAGTTCACGTGGGGAACGTTTGTTCGCATAGATAAGTAGAACCAAAAAGGGTAAATGTACGCATTGATAATTCTTTTATTTTTGGACATGTGGTTTCGAAAGACGAAAATCAATTAGTGACTGGCGTGGAAATATTCAGTACTTACACACGATAAGAGTCATAAATTCGAAAAGTGATCGAAAATAATATTGTAAAACATAATATATTCAAGGACGCCCAGAGGGGGAAGGACATTGCGGATCATTGCCCCCTGATATTTTTCATCTGGTTTAAAAAATGATAAGTTGATTTGTGTGAACGCAGTGGCTAATATTTATTCGTAATTTGTTTTGCCCTCCCCTGCCTAATTTCCGCGGGCGTTCTTGGTTAGGTTCTACGTTTTATCAAGTACACACAGCCCGCAGTATAAATATAATTTTCGCATATGTAGTCCGTACACGTTTGTTGTTATCAGGAATTCGAATGCCAATAATTGCGAAAACGATTATATTATATGAACGATTCATCGCGAGTACCCATACCGTGTTATGGCACGTCAAACTTGGTGCGGAATCCAATCAGAACGATGCAGGTATCGCAGGTAACAGATATGTGGAAAAGAAAAGTAAGTTTCGGTAGGACATATTTATCGACGTTCGATTTAAGTAAATCATTTCCATAAGCGTTAGACCGGTTCAACGAATTCGGACCACGCAACACTGTCGGTCTTGCGGTTTTATTATTTACATTCTAAATAATTTTTTTTTTCTCCCCTTACGGTACGAAAACATAAAAAGTTAGAAATACGTTTCGTAAGATTTTAACAATTCGCACACCACTCCCAGATCAAAACGGTCGTGCGTCGTACAAATCGTTTCGTCCATAGACGGCATTTGGGGGGGGGATAGCACGAAGGGGCAGTTGACCCTCCAGAAAAAATATCAAGAGGGCAAACTTATCATTTTGCCCCCCTCCTAAGTTAAACATTATTAAAAAAAATTTTAATTTTTTTAAAAAAAATGTATGTTAAAATTACGTTTGTACAATTATATAAGAAAATTATTCCCCATGTTAAGTCAGATCAATAGTATCAATATTATCAACATTATCATAAATTAATATAAACTAATGCATTAATGTACGTTGATTAAATATACAATACAGTACATTTAATCAATACTTTTTTAACGATTATTACATATTAGTCTACTCATATAATATGGATATTGCTGAGTAGACAATACGTTCCAACTAGGGCATATATATATTACTGTTGTAAATCCAACGGCTATGCAAAACATGTAAGACAAGGTGTTCGGCCACGACGTCCGTCCAATGTAGTTGCACTCCGTATTGTTTTTTATGTAGAAGTCCTTAGTCCGTAAGTCGTATTCAAACACGTATATTGAATATTAATAACTAAACTAAATCGATCTACATTTATCTATAATATTAAGATCTTTCCTTTTATGCTCCCTAGCTACGGTATAATACGTTCAAAAGGATTAGAAACCTTCCCTGATTATCATATACTCGTATAAATATATATATATATAACTAGTCAACATCGACCACGTTACACTTATATAACATATTACATTGATATTAATTGATATACTTATCGTACACAAAGTAAGTAAAAATGTATAATATGTTCATAAGTTGAACGTGAGTAAACTTTCAAATTGGTCAGTAAATTGTGATTCATTTTTGCCCCTCCGGCAAATAAGAGCCAAGTGCCGTCTACGGTTTCGTCCGGAAAGCGTCCGGCGTGACCGTGCTCCCAAGAGCGCAATAACCGTCTTGAACGCCTTAAACGTCTTGAAACGCGTGTTCGTGTAACGCGCGTCCCAGGGAACCGTTTACGAGCGCAGTCCGCCGCGAGTTGGCGACCGCGCGTTGCATAACGACCTTTAACAACCGTCGTAATTATTGCAACCGTAACACCGTCCGCTTACCTAACGCGCATCACCGTTAACTACATAATAAATCGTTACGCGGTGTAACTCTCGCGGCCGTAACTCGCGCGCTCATAACGCGTACGATGTACACTCACGGACAGGACGAGTTTTTCGTTTTCCGAACGTTTCACCGTTTTCTCGATCGACGGTCCACCGTGTTTTGCAATCGTGATCGTTTTTTATTTATTTATTTTTTTGTTTTTTGTACCACCGTCGCAGCATGTCGTGCAATATCCGCGTGAAAAAATTGCAATTTTTTTCCCCCGCCCGTGTCGCCGTTTGATTTTTTTTTCGTATATCTTACGCACACGCGTCGCGTGTATGTTTTATATTTCACGTCTCCGTCCAACATTCGGTGTGCGGGGTGCGATCGTCAAATCGGCGTTTGAGTTGTTAATATTCAAGTCATTACGATTCGACTCGGCCGTTGGACAAAGGAAGTAAAAAATGGTCAAACGATTATTACAGCTACCGGTTGTTTGTCGATACACTTGCGAGTTGAAGCGTTATAACCAGGGCTCATAACTTATAGCTCTAAAAAAGTAATTATAAGTTCTACAATATGCTCTTAAAAATATTCATATAAGCGCTTGAATATGTACTAAAAATACAAAAATATGCAAAAATAAATATAAAATGAAAAATAAACAATTTTCACTTATTATTAAAAAAAAACGTATCACGTATAAAAAAAAAGAAAAAAATTAAACTTTTATTATTAAAATTCTGTTGCAACGCTATATGATACAAATAAATATATAATTTAAACAAAAATAAGATGAATTAGTTAATTAACATGAATTAATTACAAGTATAAAAATTAATACTACTATAATTACTTGTTATTAATAAGGAAAAACGTTTTATACGCTACAGAACTGAAAAAGCAAAATAGCAAGTAACAATTTTCTAAATATGCAAAATTAAGTCTGAAAAATAGAAAAAAAGCAAAATAGCACTTATACTTTGAAATTTGTTGCAAAATTATGCAACATAAAATTTTGTATTTTACTTCTTAGTTATCTAAAACAAATTTATAGCTCACATAGGTATTTCTAGGACCTCTCAAAAAAAAAAAAAAAAAAATAAATAAATTATAATAATAATGTAAAATATGTAAATGCTATAAGTTATGAGCCTTGGTTATAACGTTATATATTACTCTTGCGTTTCATCATCTACAACAAAAATATAAGTACGTATGACGTTGGATTAATCGTATTTCATTGCGTTGTACTATTTTTCAAATCAAATCGTTACAAATCATTTAATTTAGATACTTCGATTTGATAATACCGTCGAGCTATAATAATTTTCATGACCATTGTATTCATATATATATTATATGGGCTCATGATTTCGCAATAAGATGAGGAGAAAAGCATACCTATCATATCCTATCGGTGAATATTTGAACACAATTAAGTCGAATTGCTAATATACGTTCTGAATTCGCATCATTCCGATAGAAACACTCCGGCATAATAATTGTTATTACCGTGAAATATCAATAAGGTTACCTTGCACGCCCAATGAACCCACGATAAAATGCATCTCCTGTTTCAATTAAATCATTTCCGTCACTTTCGTCGTGGAATCGTCTACATTCGGCGAATATTACGGATACCGATGTTACGATATTGTGTTATCACTTCATAGTTGATTCATGTTCAGACGGATAGGTTACACACGTTTTACGCGGAGAGTAGAAAATAATATCAAATAATATTAGAGGAGCGTACACATGTCCCTTTATTTTTCCTGCGCGTACCTTTTGATGTAAACGCCAATAATATTTTCGACGAAAAACGGTCGTTCTCTCGTCGTAATATATCGTATGCCAAAGTGAGCTTAAACGAAACGTACGGTTATTCGGTACGGTTGTTCGGCCAAGTATAATTTTTATGACATCCGCAACGGACGTTGACGTCATCCGCCGTACAAATATAAAATTGCATCGACCTTTTCCAAGACCCGGTTGGTCATCCGTGTTCTAAACCAAGTTAATGAATTCGAATGAAAAACCGTCCGGACGTTCTTGCTGGCCGACCGTCGGAATAACTCTCTGCCCTCGGTCTCGTCTTTGATGTGCTGCGTTTAATAATTTACGCCGAGAGTTCAGTAGAAAAGCTTTTCGGTAAAAATACCGATGTGGAATAGAACTCGTTTGAATAATATTCATTTTGTACCCTTCGCATCCCGACGGTTCGCATTAATTTCGAAATGCTAATAATAATAGTAATAAAATATCGTCCCGCGATGGTCGGGTTTTAATATCTGTATGCCATTGCCGAACCCTATCCCACAGCCGTCGGCGAAACACAAGTCAATACGCGAGAACAATATTATAATGAGACCGGTAGCAAACAACCGAAATGGCCGATTTCACAGAACCGTCGTTGTAGTCCGTTCATATTTGAATGCGTTTGTCGAGGAATTCTCGGTGAAATTCAAACGAAATCGGTGTCGCTTAAAACGTTCATAGCTGTTTGACTACCAGCCGAAACGATGTCCGACTAGAAACTAAAAAAAATCTTTAAAATCATTGTGACTCCAGTTTGTGACGTATAGACTGCAGGTATTTTACTCTGCAATAAAATTATAGGTGTAACAAATTATTGCTTTGCTCAATTTTTTTTTTTTATATATATTTTGCCTTTTAAATCATATTTTCAATTTAATTTCATAATTATTATGTTTCTTGTTATTAAGAGAATCTGTTATAATATTTTAAATTATTTCGCGTAAATACTAGAATATTGTCTGCAATTTTATAACATTTTATAGTTTTATAAAATTGCGTTGGTAATTTTTTTATTTTTTATGAAAAAATTCGAATTTTTAGTGCAATTTTTTTAATGCTTTCCTTAATTTTTTCGATATTTTATGTAATATAATATTATTTGATTCATATTGTGTTATTTTATATTTGTTTCATACTTATAATTGACTCACTATACTGACCGGTGATCATTAGTCATGTGGTGTTAACAACAAGCGAACGATCCGTACGACATAATTGGTTATAAAAAATTATACTCAACGAACCTGCAGTTCGTCTTCAGTCTGATCATTTAAGATTGTAAAAAACGAGTATACGCAATAATGTTCGAAATGGATTAACACAAAGTACAATGTATCATAATCAAGTATTGAATATTTATTTAAATATTTTCAAGATTAAATATGTACAAAGAAAATTAGTAAGACGCAACCGAATACCCATTTTACTACGTCTATGTTCGTATTTTTTGTTGGGCCCATGGAATAAAATGTAAGCTTCGAATTTTCAAAAGTATACCGTAACACGTGTGTGAAGTTACCCCCCCCCCCCTTTTTTTGTCCATCGACTTCAAATCTTCATCAATCAGTATTCTTTAATGTTTTCGAACACAAACTATATTGTATTACGTATAATTAGTACAAATCACATAATCTTTAGGTTTCCTTATTTTATCATATAATTTGATGCTATTTATAACACAATACATCCAGGCTGATGGAAAAGTTCATAAAACTTTTATTTTTGTTAATTTATATTTGAACATATATATACATATAGGGAAAAATTAAAATTCCCTCGTAAGTTGTATTTAAGTATATTAAAATAAATACGTTCTAAAAGAAGGAAAGGGAAATAATTTATTTTTCCATTAACTAATTTAGATATATCAATATTTTTACGACAAGTGGATAATAGATTAATATTAAGCTTGCCTTAACCGAAATTTTTTTTTTCTGGGAAAAGTGTAAAGTTCCAAATTTTAGTGCGCGGACGATATGTCCGGGAAAACGCCAGTTGTCTGTCAATATATTGCGTATAACGCGGTGTGAACGAATCCGAGCTTTCGGTTATTTCTGCGACAAACGAGATCGGTCGAAATCAGTGTTCTGTAAATGAGAGGTGATCGTGTGCAAGCGCGGTGGCGATTCCGAAAAGACAATGTATAGTGAACAGTAGCGTACGGACGTGTGCTTGTTAAAAACTTCGAAATCGTCCTTACGACGGAGCTGTCGCAATACCGGCGGAATATTCTGACCGGCGTATAATGATATATCGACGAGCGAACGGAATAGGGTTAAAATATAAAACGACAGAACAGTGTCGTTCGCGTACGAGACCAATTGAGTAAAATGATTATTAGTTGGACGGCGAACAACACAATACAAATAAACCGATCGCGAAACGCAAACAATGCGCAAGTACTGTAGTGTGCACACACGATGGTACTCCACTTCAACGGTACCCGAACGTTTGGTGTTACGCTGTACGTACTCGTGGGCAGTGAACGTACGATTAGGTTCGGCCCGGTTTGGCTAAAATCATTAATCATTCGTGTCCGGTAACGTAAACAACCATACCTATACCCAGGGGCGGAACTCAGTGTCCTATCCAGAATTTTTTTTTTTTGGGGGGGGGGGGGGGGATTAGAAAAAATTAGAAAAAAACCAGTAATCGGTTTTATTATTGTATTAACTGTATTCTGTATCATATTATTACTGTAATTCGGGTTAGCAGGAGCGGGGTAACGCTAATAATTACTGGTTAGTTTTATACGTAGTATATACTATACGATAGCTCGGAAGTAATGGGGACCGCTGGGCGTTGTGTCGATCGATCATTAAATTTATTAACCATTGAAACATTTTCGGGTGGGGGGTAATAATCCTCTATCCATCCTGGATACGACACTGGTGGAACTAGAGGGCGGAAGACGGGGATACATCCTCCGGCGTAAAATTTTAGAGAGTGTAATTTTTGAAATTATTAACACCGGGTTTGATGTTTTTAATTTTGTTAAGCACTACTGATATTAGGTTCAAAACTCAATGAGAATGATTGTTTGTAGATTATTAGAAAACAATCATAGCCAAGTGTATTTGATTGTTGGTCTATGATGGAGCGTAATCTTAACGTTTTCCTCGGGCGTAAAAATTACTAGTTCCACCTCTGCCTATACCTATACATATACCGTACCTACCGAACACGTCTGGAACGTTATAATGAGAGTTTATTGTACATCAGTGTTTAAATTATTGTTTCACGTCAGGAGACCAAAGCGGCGGGGTAAAGGCACTACGTCGTCGCCGAAATGACGAAACCTTAATTGACGATTTATGTTCGTTTTTTGTACCGATTTAAACGAAAAAAAAAATTTGGGTGGAAAATATGCGCCGATATTATTCAATACATTTTTAAAAAATCGGACTTAGGGATGATTATTAATCAGGTTCATATTTAAGGGGGACATTAAAGGCACCTATCCCCCGGGCCACCAAAAGTTGTAAAAAATAATTAATTTTTGAAAAATAAAAAATATGTAGTATTTTAATTAAATAAGTTTTACAACAAATTGAATATAATATTTAAATTACATATCGAATGATATGTTTAAAATAGCTTTGGTAGCGATATTTTAAAATTTGTATAAAGTAAAAGAAAAATAGAAAATTAAAACAAGATAACTACATACAACTAAATGCACTACTTATTTTTTTTTGATATAATCATTAATAAAATGTACATAAGTGAAATGTATTTTCTACAAACGCTTAAAGATTCGTTTAATATAATATACTCTGATTATTATATGAAGCATGAATTTTTAATTATTGCTTGTCCCGAACTCCCAAAAATGTAAATTCGGCACTGTTAGTAATACATCATTTACCACTAAGTAATACCTCTCTGATCCGAAAATAAGGTTTATCGCACTACAATTACTTTTGATACACGCTTTAAAACTATGATGGAAATCGTGATTTATTATAAGTTTTTTCTTCGACTAAAATATGGATAACAAACAGCTTAAAAATACATAATTGATGTTTAATCAATAGAAACTAATGTTATAAGTAGGACTCGGAAGTTCTAGCAAATGCATATTTTTCTTGGTTCATCCTAGAACATCCAAAGTAAGATAAAAATATGTTTCTCACTACTCAGATATCATATACAATATTTAATTTTGCGATTTTTTGCATATTTACGGGTTTTATTGCTATTTTGCTAATTTAGGGTTTATAGTGCTATTTTCAGGTATATTTTCACATGTAGCAAATAATAACATTTTTTTGATAATAATTGTATTTACTTAGTTATGTTTTTAAAAATATTTTAATTATTGAAAATAAATAGACCTCATTAAATATTATTTTATGTTTTCATCGACAATTTGATGTATTAATAGTTAGTTTTTATTCTCTTATTGTATCATTGCATTAAATTATCAATAATTTTAATTATCTAGGTTAATTTCCAAGGTAAATATAAAAAATAATTTAATAATAAGAACATTTTTACAAATATATTTAAGTAATTTAACATTTTTTTTAACAATTTATAATTCAATCAGTCCAGACTGTGTTAAATGAGCCCAACAATTTGTAAAATTAGATTTTTTTCAAGTTAAATGCATATTTTTTTGATTTTTCGTGTTATTTATAGCGCATATTTTAAAGTTTTTAAGTGCTTATTTAAGAGCTAAAAAGTAAAATTGTTAGTGTTATAACTTCCGAGCCCTGATTATAAGCAATATATTTCAAGTCTTCATGAATATTATATTTTGTGTTACGGTGAAAACAAAACATCGATTTTATTGAAAACCTATGTACCGTACATATTGCCGGTTTTTCATAACAATTCGTCATTGTTTCACAATTATTAAAAAAATACTATTAGGAAATTCGTAAAATGACTCCATTCAATATATCAACTAGACAACAATTCCTATCAAAAATCTTTTACGATTTTGGTAGTCGAATCAATGCTTCTGATCAAAATTGTGTATGACACATAATAAAACACATCATAGTAAACCATTCCTTGTTTCAATCAGGATATAAAATTAAAAATCAAAGTAAGATTACCTAGCTGCAATAGATGGTAGTCGTATATTATGAATAAAAAACACCATTACTACTACAGTACAATATTATAAATAAATCTTAATCTTTACGATGATAATGCGTTTAAATATATAAAATTATGCACAACTAATAACGTATAAGTTTAATATTTATTTTTATTTAAATTATCGACTGTAAAGGTAATTAATATGAATAAAAAAGTATATACATAGCTCATTAATAAAATATTAAGTACCATAATTTTCGACGAAATATTATGATGAAAGAAACATCAAAATGGTTAAACATACTAGCTATATTTTTGGTCAGTTTTCTCAATTTTAAAATGTAATATTTATTTAGACTAATGTGTAAAAATGTTAATCAATCCTGAATATTTGTTACTTTCAAGAACTATTTTGCGTACTCACTATAGAAGGGTATACTTATGTATTTTATAAAAAAAAATATTAAAGTTAGAACCTTAAAACTAGAATAATATGTACACATAAAGAACCAATTATTTTTAAAATTATTTTGAAAATACTATCATTGAGAAATATTAATTTATTAATTGATTTATATTTGTTTTTTAGTTTTTGTGAAGTACGTCAAAGTATTGAAATAGGGTAACAATCCTCTTCGAGTATCATGTAGCACATGAGACTTTTTCGCTTATAATGTTCACACACATGGTGTTTTACAGTAAGTTGTATGGAAAATTATCAATATTTTTTACGAAGTTAAGAAAATATCAATAAAAAAAAAATTCAATTTGCTTCGCATAACTAAAAAAAAATTTTTTTACCGTGAACACTTACGAATTCATTTTATCATTCATGCGTGTTATATAATGTTATAACTATTGTATTAAACACATTTTAATTTTTTATTTTTATATTGTGTTAAAATCGTACATTTTATATATAAAGTGTATAGCGGCGGAACAAGAGTTTATCGAAAGTATATATTTCTTCTCGCTGTAAAACATGTATATTAAAATTAATTTGAATAATAATAATAATAATAATAATTTATTTTAAAAACTAGAATATTCGAAAAACTTGTTTGAACTCTACGCTCGCAGTAAATTATAGTTATAGTCAACACGTTTGTAAAAATATCATTTTAACGTGTAATTGTTTGAATCTAACGCGTGTAAGCAGCACATGCTAAGTGCCGGGTTTACGTTAAATGAGGGATTACTGATGAATTCGATGAAATATTTAAATGACGATCGTGAAGACGGTTGTTCATCGAACGTACTTTTAACGAACATGTATACATTTCCGATGACCTGATTGGAATTTTATACGGTGTCCGAACAATAACTGGCGCATGAACCGAACGGTATAGATGACAAAACCACATCGTTAGGTCTACGTAACAAATGGTGGCCCACAACAAATATGAAATCGTATCTACGTGTTTTTCTATATTTTATATATTTTGCGTTTTTTGAATACCTTAGATTACCGAGTTCTATAATAAAATTGTGTGATGGAGGTGACCGCATCAAACGATTTGTTAACATAAATTAAAAATTCAGAAATTAAGAAAAAACAAAATCAGTTTTATACTATTCATAATGTTTTTAAATTATAAATTAGTATCATTTTGCTGATTTAAATATTTTCAAGTTTTATTATATTTATCTACTGCGTTGAGAATTTACCAAGTATTCTTGTGCAAGATTGCAGATTGATTGAAATGTAATGCTCCAGTTCTATACACAGGTTTACGTTGGTATGTCCAAACCTATAATTTGATTTTCCACTTTCATCCATTTAAGTGTATATGATGGGGGAATATATATTTTTTCAAATATGAACGATGAAATTTTATCTCTTTATAAAATTATTTTTATAATAATAGTATTAAGACCGTTGAACATTTAATTTTACAATTTCTATCTTTATGATTTTTAAACATTTTTGTGGTTAAAATTGACTCCGATGAATATCTAGTCGAGTTAAATGATGAGTTATAAAATGTTCTGAAATTGCGAACCATTCTGTCATTAATTGATTTGATTTAGAGATAGGTATTATATTTTTTAGAATACTAATATTATTTTTAAGAAACAATTTTTTAAACTCAAATTTGACTGAAAAATATTAATATACCTTTTCTGATAACACAATTTTAAACGAATTATTTAAACGAAATAAGTTTTATTTAAAAAATAAATAATAATTTGCGTAACAATTTTGGGAGAAAATCATATATATTTTGTCCCTTTAATCCCAAATTTCAGTTACGATTTTCCATTTTTTGCCTATTCATCGGATATTGTACTTATTATTCTATAGTTACTTTTATCTTTAATATTCTGCGTTTTCATATTTTACAAAAATAAATTTTATTTTTTTCCAGAAAGTAGAAACATTACGATTAAATTCTTTAGTACGGAAAAAGCATTTTCATTTACGCAATGGAATGCTAAAATAGAGACAGTTTAATTGTTAAATCTCAGGAATGATCAAAGGCTCTATAACAATAATACAAAAAAAAAAACAAACCCCTTTTGTTTTAAATTATTACCATTTTGCCGTTTTTTTGAAGGCATTAATCTTTTTGTGTCTCCGTACCTCTCCCGAGAACTTTTTACTGACAGTCTTAATTTTCCCTCGGTTGAAAACCTCCCACTTCAAAGAATATTTTAATTTGTATTATGATATACAGTTGGTTGCATGTATATTACGTGAGTTGTAGGTAAATTTTAATCATACATTTCATCTTTAAACATGATTTCTTGGTTTAGTTCACTACTATATTTTATGATAATCCAACACCTTTGGTAAGAGATATGTTTTAAGTTTTCACTTAAGTGTTAGGAAAATTAATTTCAGTTGTAAATAATTTTAATACTACGCTCTGTTATTTATATTTTACAAGTATCAATGTAGTAGCCATGATTATTGCACCCGTCTTAAAACTTGTAGTTGCTACCAGTTCTTATAGCGATGGTAAGCTTTTAGTTTTTATTTGAACTAAACTCGATTCAACAGAACTATTTTCCACGTTTCTTCTACACTATCTAATAATGTAATGTTTCGTTTTAAATATTTAACGATCGGGGTTTTTCCTTTTGATGTAAACTTGATAAGTTGCTGCATGATATGTATACGACGAGTTGGTAAAAAATTATTATTGCTAAGTAAATAAATATCTTTCATCGATCGTTTTATTATTCGCAAGGCCAACAAAGTTATTACGTTGCCTGTCTAAAACTGTCACACGTATAAAATGCGTGTTGTTCTATATTCATACGGAACAAGTCGTTGACCAAACGCGGCTTTTGTTTCGTGGTCGACGCCTAACCTATGTCAACCGATTATGTACATGACTGTACAAGACCGATAAGGGACTTCAATGGTTGTCCGAACATCTAAGTCTTTGGGGTTGACAAAATGCCAACAGCAGTACAGTCGGTTATTATTTCCGTTTTCTCAGAGCCTTTCACCGTCGAGGTACATTAAACGGCCGCTCGACCATCCGATACGTGCACGATGTCGTCCGCAGGGGGTCGACTCTTGAACTGCGTATACGCATTGTTTGATACGAGAAATTAAGTTTGTCATGTAAAATTCAATTTTATGTGTTCTCGAATCCCAAACGATTTTGTAATCAATTTTTTTATTAGAAAGTTTTTTTTTTTTTTTATGATTTTTAATTATTATATTTAATTTATAAGCACTAGTGTGTACATTTTTAGCAACACGATTTTAATTCCCTCGCGGCTATATATACCTTTAACACGATCGGTGTTCATGAATTGGCTGCAAATAACCCAAGAAATAAGTTTTCAGTTAGGTATGATCTATTTACACTATGTGATCGATTGTTTTTGATAAATTATCGATTGACCAAATATTTGTTCGACAACTAATAGCTTTGGTTACACTATACAGATTGAACAAGAGAGAAGGTCTTCTATTAACAATCTTCGAAAAGGTAATAAATAAAATATCTATTTATCTAAATAATAGGTGTAAGTTAAATATATAATAACGGACGCAGGTATATTTAGCACAACGCTTTTTTGCTACTGGATGTTATCAAACATCAATTGGTAATAATAGATATATGGCCGTACCCCAACTTAAAGTTTCTAGAGCCATGTGTGGTTGAGGCATTGAACCAACCGGGAATATTAATTGAGTTCCCCTGTAATATGCAAGAAACAACGGAAATTAGGAATGAGTAATACATACTATACAATAACTCCTAAAACTAAAACAGTTATCAATTTAGTATACATTTGTCGTGACTGTCAAATGAAGGATTTTTATAATTTTAATTATTATGTAAAATTTGTAAATAGTTGTACAAGTCTGTACTCAATTGCCCCATAACTGAAGATTAACAAACAGAAATAAAGAAAAAACCAACTATACAAAAAACCATTTTTTTTTATAGTTTTTTTTTAAAATAATTAATTTTTGGGAGTTTTAGGTTGTATTAATTGCACACACACATATTTCATTGTACCTTCTAGAAATCAAAATACAGTTGTACCAAAGTATGTTTATGTTAACAGAAAAGATTACCGCTCATTAAAGTTACTACTGATGTACATATTAAGTTTTATAAAATAATTCTTTTAATCAAAATTATTTTAAGCAACTGTATTACACCTGTTTAATTTTCTTATTTATATTATCTTCTATTCGATAGATTTTTGATTCTAAACTGTATATTTCGAGTGTGAACGTCAGTTTTCCTGACAACAAGGCAGAATCCCGTTTACGGAATTCGTCTACAAGAAATATATCAAAGACATTACGTGGACGTGAACACAAAAACGACGCGGTACATTTTTTGATTATCTTCCATGATGAACTTTATCAATCGAAAACCGACTATTGTCCGCAAACCGCCTATAACTGACGTAGTATTCAACGTCTAACCCTCATTAAAATGGGTAACGGGTCGACCACAAACCAGGTAGGGGAACCAGCGTTTTTATAACGAGCATTAATCACGATTTAGGTATGGTCGACATTAGTGACCATCAACTTGGTGAAAAAACATTTGGTATACGACAAAAAATGTCGTCCTACGATGTGACGTCGCGAGTGGTTCAAGAACAGGTGTTTCAGATGTCGTGTGAAAACGTATAACGCGAGATTTTCTTGACGAGATTCAAGAATCGACGGTCAGGATAGAACGGGCGGCGAATCCCGGCGCTAAACACACATTGTTCCTACGTTGCAACGCCTCCGGCCTCCGATGGAACTCGGCCGCGGTCTTCGTAAGGCATCCGTGCGCTATGCGAGTGGGCGAAGTATGGGCGAAATTAAGTGATATCGAACGTACACGCGAGCGCAACGTGTATTTTTTCTTTTAAATTTTTGTTTTCCTCTCGCCCTGCTCCCGTTCGATCGCTTAACGTTTCGCCCTGGCCGTGTTCGACGATTCCGATAAGAGCCGACGGTCGACGTGATTAAACGACGCGTGCGAAAACTCCGCGGAGAGCCGGAGAGACAGTGAGAGGAGGGAACAGGAACAGGAGAACAAGCGGAAGGCTTAGGAAATGGAAATGGGAAAGAATTAAAAAAAAAAAAAAAACTGCGACCCGAGACGTGATGTTGCAGCAGCAGCAACAGCAGCAGCGGCGCGTGCACAGCAGTGCCCCCACCGAACGGTGCGGGAAAACGCGCGGCGAAGACCCGGTGGCCCCCGCGTGCTCATTGGCCGAGACCGCAGCGGAGCGTTTGCCAAAAAAAAGTGGGAAAAACCGTAGTACGCGATACGCGCGTTCGCCCATTCTTTCGCGCCGTTCTTCCACCGCCACCGAACACTTTGCACACACCAGTTTTTCCCGACCGCTCTTCTTCGGTCTTCTGCCACTATCCTCCCGGCCGTGCACCATACCCGAAGACGCGCTTGCGAACCCGCCAGACATCAGTCCACCGGCACCAGCCACACCGCACGAACGTGTTGCCCTCTCCGACCTGGTCCCAGTGTCCCTTGCACGTACAGTCTCCCGGGTCCGTCGTTCCGTCCGTCGAATTCGCGCGTTCGCCCGTCCCTCCAGGTGCCCAGGCAACCCACCGAGTCAGAACAGTCCGCTGCAGTCCGACATCGCCCAGAGCAACCGAACTACAGTTCGAGTGTTGCGGTTTGTCCAGCCGTCTCTCTAGCCGTCGTCGTTGTCGCCAGACATTTGGAAAAGTCTCGAAAGGCCGAGAGAGCGAGAAAAAATCCAACAACAACGGGTCGTTAGAAAACGCTTTTGCCGATTCCGCGGTCGATCGTTCAACGCGGACGTCGCAACAATCTACCAACCCCCGAAGAGCCATAATGATACTCTCCAAGTAAGTGTAAAACCCGTTTTCGTGCGACACGTAGCCGCAGTAGTAGTAGGTAGTAGTAGTAGTAGTAGTAGTAGTAGTAGTAGTAGTAGTAGTGGTTTCACACTTATGTACGTCGCGACTGTTGGCATAAACCGTAAAATATGACATCATTACGATAATGGATGGGTAAACTGTGTTCATTATAAATGCACGATAACGCGTCCCGAGCACCGTCGCAAATTACCGCCGTACGGTTTTATACAGGTCTCATTGCGATATTTAGATACCCGTAGTTGTATATACCTAGGTATAAAATTGAAAAACCTTTTTTCTTCTTCTATTCTTTCTAGGATTTTATGGATATATATAATTTTACTCTTTTTTCTTTCTATTTTTCACGCCAGAAATTGTATACGGTCGATCTGTATACAAGACTCCGTGAGTAATTACTCCGGAACGGATGCACCACTTATTTATCCGACCGGGGCACGCGGAGGGGAAGTCGTCGTCACCGTCGTCGACGAAGACATATCTATATTGTACATCTTATTGTTTCGTTAATATATATTGCACTTCTGAATGGCCTCTCCCGAGGACGTCTTTATTGGTTCGGCCGATTGATCGTTTATCATTTATTGTATTATGTGTACCGTTTCGGTTTGGGTATCAAGTAGATCGCGTTCGAAACGCGACGGAAAGAGGCCAAACAGCCGCTGTCTACGCGAAAAGTCGCGACTGTGTTACACCATCCCGTGTGTTTTCATCACGTGTTATGCGAAACTTCCAATTCGAACGGAAATAACGGTCCAGCCCGTTCGTATTCGGATGTTATCGTATTGCGTATTGTTATAGTCGGGCTAATGTGCTTGAAAAATAATATAAATACAATGACCACTGAAATGCGACATAATAATATGCACGTGTAATTTTTTTGCGTGCGTTATAAATGAGACGTAAGAACGGTATTCTCGTTCAAAAGCGATTCGTGTTCAGCGATCGCTTAATGGGTAGCGTGTGGACGTATTCGATTTTTCTTTTTAAAATCGTATCTTCTGCGGATAACGTACTTCTGAAACGGTATCATGGTTTTCATAGGTTTAAGTCCACGAGCGGAGGGAAGAAATAAAAACGTTGTCCGAATACCACGGAAAAACTTAATAAATCTTAATTTAATAGTACACGTTTTCATAATGATTTACGTCAAAGGGTTTTGCACAAAAGTCGCTCGACGCTATCAAATAAAATGCCTACTGTAAAAAATGTACATACACATATAATACACTTGTGATGGTTTTTTATCGTTTAAAAAACTGTCGGATGTTACGCAAAAAACACGTCGCACGGTCGGGGTGCACGTTACATGCGTGTGTGTTACAATTGCGTGAACACACGGTTGAGATGCACCGATGATCATCGTAGCCCAGAGAAAGCCGGACATTGCTTACTAGAGTGCACGAAGTACCTGTGTGCCGTAATCTCGGTGTAGGCACGCGAATTAGATTATGCGTAAGCTCGTTCGGTAATCGAAATATCATCGCGTTTCGCTGCGTTTTCCGACGTACGAGTGTGTACGTTCGTGGACTCGCATTCGGTCGTGTTCTTACCGCACGAAGTCTCCGAAGAATCGTGATATTGTTCAAAAAAAAAAAAACCCTGTAGTCGTCCCGTTCCGACGAGAAAAACGTTCACCTCGTAACAATAGCATAACGCACGTCGATACTCGTAGATCAGAGGTCGGCAACTGGTTGACCGCGGTCCGGATCCGGATCGTGGAAGGCAATACTCTGGACCCTGTCAACTTTTATTTTCATACTCCTAATATTGTAATTTTTAATATAAATTAATTGTAATAACCAAATAATTATATTCATCTTCATACTGCTATTTTTAAAATATAAAGATTTGAAAAAGATGGTTTTCAGTGGACCTCATAGTTTTATTATTTTAATCCTCAGGACTCCAATATCATTTACTTGCCGACCCCTAGCGTAGACCCACGGCCGTTTCGAACGTTCGCTTCTCGTCATCGTTCGTGATGCGATAATCATGATAATACGTGTTAAGACGTGTTTATTTTGATATTATTTTTAATAAACCGTTGCGTACCGTTTCGTTCGCATTTCGTGCCAGCATCGTTTAATTATGGTTTATTTTTTTTTTTACTTACCCGTCGAACGGTTAATTCTTTCGTATTCACCGATAATGTTCGACGGTCAAAATCAATCAATTTCGTTCGCGTTTCTTATGATTTATAATATTTAGAAAAATAAAAATATCACGCGCACATATTAATCCGTGATGCTTTTCAAATATAAACCGTCATCTAAATGGTTTTAATGTAGACGTCATCCTTCCGATAAGGTGAACACATGAAAAAAAAGTACATCCTGTCCCACATTACTCGCAAAATATATTATATTAGGTATTACACCTATCATAGTGTACTATGTAACGGTAAATTATACGAAAATGTGCCCATATGGTCTAGTAGGAAAACTGTCTTTGGTACAGTAAAATAGTTTGATGACAAAGCGTTCGACTGACGCGTTTTAGAGGTAAACGTGTATGAATTTCTCATGGTCAGGTAGCTCGTGCATTTCAACACGTTTTCAGATCGAAAAATATATAAATACATCTCTAACACATTATTACCAAAATGAAAACGGGTCGTATTATGCCCAAGACTCGTTAATTAAGTGTGTTTACAGTCGGGTGAAAGTCCATGTAGGGCGACGAGGATAAAAAATAAAACTTATACTCGCTGAATGATAAGTGAATTTTTACAGGTTAAATGTATTTTTTTTTTTTTTTTTAATTAAAAACCGTTCCACAAATATTCTGTTTGAAGTCACTACCTGTGTATATACATAACAATATAATACCGAAATAAAATAGGTAGAAAAAAAAATTAAAATCTACGATGTGCAACTAATACCGATGATTATCGACCACGGACGGGTATATTTACAGTTTATGCTTTAGAATGCTTTGACGATGAGTGACAAAAAAAAAAAAAAAATTCGCTAAAAATTACAGTTTAAACCGTTGCGGGTGTTCAAAAAAAATAAAAAAATCCGACCCTAGCCCCGTCCGTAGACGTGAGTTCCGCGCACACGTTATTTCGCACAAGTCTTAAACGCATCGCAATGGTTAGCAACCGAAAAGAAGAAGGGTTGTGACCGTTGGTCCGGTACACGGTTCTCAGGTGGTCGACCGTGCGACTAGACGTGCGTGCGCGGAAGGTCGACGGACGTGTATTATGTACATTACGTGTGTGATACCAACGTCGGCGAGCGCACGTCTAATAAGAACAGATACGTATCTGTACACGCACTACTCGATCAGTGCGAAACTAGTGCATTCACCCTGGTCCGAGACGTGTCTATCGGGTTCGTTTAATGTCAAGTCGTTTCCGCTTCACAAATCATCTGATTGTCCATTTAGGAAATAAATACGTATATTATATATATATATACGTGTATATATATATATATATATATATAAATATATATATATTCGCTCACTACTGAATTCGTCGACACTACGTTCAATCACTGCTGTTTCAGCCTTTTTTTTTCTTTCTTCCCGTACATCTATACTGGTGGTTTTTGTTTTTTTTTTCCTTACGAATCGTCCATCCAGAAATCGAAAAACTATATTGCTACGAAATTGGGTAGGATTCGAACGTGATTCTTTTGATTGAGTTTTTTTTTTTTTTTTTTTTTTTTGTCATTCTATCGTTAATATTCTACGTTTCCGGTTCGCGACAGATCGTTTTCTGATCAATACCACAATGTCAAGTGGGTTTTTTTTCGCATTTTTTATTCTAAATGTTTCCGGTTTCGTCCGTTATCGATTTTTTTCTCTACTGTTTTCCCGAAAACAATAAGCCATCAGCGCGAACGATGGTGATCGAAACATAATATGTTTAATTTTTTTTTTTTTCTCCTCGTCGAATTACCCCATGCAAACGATCGTCGTCAATTGTCATCTGACGAGTGCGTCAAAGCCACCGGTGTCGAATACGTGCGTGCCGCACGGTCCGCGCAATTATAGTGTCGTAACGCGCGTATAATTGCCGCGAGCATTGTCTTTTCGGCCTAAAAGACAAAATGTGTACATACAATCGATCTAATTTTTTTTGTACACGACCATGCACGCGAAGGGTGCGCAGAGGTATTCCCCCAGTAGTATCGAACATATTGTTCATTGTTTCGAAACATCGAAGTAACATGGAAAACATGTGATTTCTATCGGCCACGGCACATTCGTAAACCGATCGCAAGAAACGATAAAACAATAATAACGCCGTCGTCGGTAACGAATCGGGTATCGTTTTTTTTTTTTTTTTTAGTGTTTTTCACGCCTCGCACGTACACGCCGCGTCGAACGGTGACCGCGTACCGTCCGCGTTACGGGCGTTGAAATCTCCGCGACCTACTCGATGTCGCGGAGTGCAATTACGCGGTCGGTCGGCACAACGTTTTCGGATGAAATAATGACTTTTAAACGGCTCAACCACCTGTTCGCCGTCACAAGATCTCGTACGAACCGTTTCTAATCCCGTGCGCTCGTATACATTGCGCGTGCACCTGTGCGGGGTAGTGTAACGCGCGCATCTGTTTATTATGCACACGTGATGGCTTACCCGTTCGTGTGCACAATACGTACGTGATCACATTGTTACGGCCCGTTTCGCGATCTACGGAAGGGAGGAGGGGAAACAACGTTAACCGACGAACGAAACGGGTAATGGTTTTTAACGAGTTAACAGCCGATAGTCGTTTACGTACGTGTGTCTAAATTATAATATGCGCGCGCGCGCGCTCGTCAACGGGTCGGGAGGAAAACATGATGAACACGAACGGTAATAACGGTGTTGGCCAGAAGAAACGCGCGCTCGGTTTTCGAGTATTACGCCTAAAAAAAAAAAAAAAAAAAACCATTTGTCGGCGTATATTTTATTATAAACGCGCGTTGGCCCAGTGCTATTTTCGCGCCCATCACACGGTTCTTGCAAACATTGCACATCGTCGTGTACCCGAACAACAATAATATATCGTGCGCGTAACGGTGTTTGTTCTCGAAGCATTATTTTATTATTATTTTTTTCTCCGCCTCTCCTGCTCGTCCGGTACGATTCTCGTCTCTTGCGGCGTCGCCGGATCTTGTTTCCCTACGTCTCCGCGCCGTCGTCATCGGATCGGTCGAAAAACCAACGCACGCGCGTACCGCAACAATAACACTATAATAACACACGGCCATTGTGTTCCGGTTGAATTGCACAGCAAATAAACGCGGTCCGGACGAATTTTGTCGTTTCCCGCGCGCCCATTGTACACGTCTTCGTTGTCGTCCCGTACCGTCGACGTGCGTGTACGCGCGCGGACGTGTCACGTTTTCGGTGTACGCTGTGTTACGTTTCAACGTCCGACACGCGCGCGCGGTATTTTCGTTATCCTCGAGAACGGGACGCGTTCGTTCGTACACGTTCAGGGTCCGTCTCGACGCACGCAAACCGTAAATGTTGATACGTAACAACTGTGTAATAATAAACTGTGTAATAATAGATGTCGTCTCGTACGCCCTGCTACGGACGGTGGACGTTCTCGGGACCCCGCACGGTATTAAATCCGACGGGACGTGGAACGAAAACCAATATCTTTACGCGTCGGTTTTTCAGCGTACCCTTACGACGTGTACCGTACCCTTCTACCTCCCCCCCATCACCATCACCGCGTGCACGCGTAGGACCGGACGACCGGAGAAATTACTAAAATGTACGAATATAGTACACCGGCACGTGAAATATCTGCTGCGGATATCGGAATGACGTTTTGATTATTTTCCCGACAGTGCCACGCACCTCCGAACTTGTAAGGAGAAGAAAAAAAAAATTCTCCAGCCCGTTTCGCCCGTGGCAGCGTCACGTTCTCACGGCATTACAAGCGTTTTGCGAGATTAAACCGTTGTTGTACACACGGTATGTCGTTTTCATAGAACGGATATCCCAGAATATATCGCGCTATCACTGTTCGGTACCTGCCTGTTGCAGTTCTATTTATTTTATTTTTTTTTCGCATTTTTTTTTTTTCCCCGTTTTTACCGTTCGAAACAATATATCTATACATCGCTGCACCCATATATACCTCGTCTGCGAACTCTGCACGCGCGCGTAGAATTTCGGTTAGTCGACATGTTTTTTTTTCTCTCCTCGTTTATCGCGCCGTTGACATTTACAAGTAGAAATAGAATTTGCACACATGTCACACGATTACGTGTCTGATGCACGTACAACGATGCGCTCTGGGAATCGTGGCCCGATCGCGTGCAGATTAACGGTGATGCAGAAGGGAGGAGGAGGACAGAAAGGGGAAAATAACCTAACGAAAAACGAATAAATTACCGCGCAGCCATCGTACAGGTTAGCTGTGCACCACGGCGGCCGCCGTAGAATCCTTTTGCTCCTTATCGTTTACATTGCTTGTGTGCCCGTCGTGTTTGTACGTTACGGTCGACATGTCTATGACGAATCGGAATCGCACGCGAAACGCGTCGCAAGTGCACAACAACGAGTAATATCAACGCGTCGCATTGTGTAGAACAGATGCGTTTGCCGATCACCGCAGCGGATTTTCTCACACGGCGAACAATTGACAACGTAATGCGTGCGCTGAATACGTGCGCGTCATATCGTCCGGATTACCGGTGACAAATCGGCCGTCGGGAAATAATGGCTTAAGAATCGGAACGCGATGTTGTTGCCTGCGACACTCACAGGCCGTTCTGACGATACGTGTGTCGCGATGTCGGGATCGGCCGATTTAAACGACGGGGGTGGTGCGCGCGAACGACCCGGACCGAAAGCGTGCGCCGACATCGTGTACGGAGCACGGGTGGGCGACAGTAGCGTGTCCGTAAGTGCATTTTTTTGTCGAAAATTAACTGCGAAACGCAGCGCCCTACGCGTCGTAAAATCGTACGGAAACGCGTTTCCCGGTGCGACGACCACCTCGTATCGCCACGGTCTTCGTGTCGATTTTTCCGTCCCTCCGGCGTAGCAAGTATGCGCAGCACGCAAAACGACAACGTTAGAAAGATATTTCTAAGGCCGGATCCGTTCGAGAGGTTTTACTGATTTAATCAGATCGTGGCCAGAAACGTACGACACCGGTGCCCGAACCGTTGGACGGGTCCGCAGAAATAGGTGGTCTCGGATCTGTGCGGATAGTCGTGTTACTCACGTACATCACCACGCGCGTCGTTCCAAAAGACATCATAAACCGACTTAACGAATAACGATATTAGTCCCGAGTGCAGCGTTCGCTCTCTAATTACGTTATAGATAATTTTCGCGTTTTTATTTTTTTCCCATTCCATTGTTTAACCGCGTTTATTTATATACGATTTTATTGTTTCGCGTTTCGAAGAGCTTAACTAACTATACTTTAATGTGATTTGAAAATACCGCGTATTATCTCTTCTAGGTTAAGGTAATCTGTCGAGGTTATATTTTTTTTTTTTCGTTTCTTTCGTACATCATCGATAACATCTCTTGCGCGATTCGTAGACCTCGTCGGCACACTCGGACGTTTGAAATAATTGAATATAAATGTCAACTGAAAACAACTACCGTCGACGGTGCGCCGTTTGGTAGACATGAGTAGTAAAAAAAAAAAAAAAAAATGACCACGTGGAAAATGTTTACGGTGGAATTCTCGTTATCGTTCGAAACGTATTCGGACTGCGGGTGATCGTTTCGACCGGGTTTGAAACAGCGAAATAAATTACAGGACGATTACGGATAACCAATAATCTACATGCGATAAAACCGTGGTGTGTGAAAGGTTTTGATTTCATTTTGACGGGTTCGCCGTGTAAGATTAAGACAGATACACGTGCGTAACACGCGTTATCCCGATATCGAATCGTTGTAAAAAAAAAAAAAATACGTTGTACACTTGTCGGGCGAAACTACGTCGATTGATGTAACAAGCAATTTTCACCGACCTCGTCGACGGGACGGAATTGAAGATTTCGCGTACCCGAAAACACGTGCGTATAAATATTGTACGGGTGAAAAAAAAAAAAAAAATAAGAAAAAAAAAAAGCCCGGCGTACATATTGCGCGTAACGATAGTTTCGAGGCCGATCGGTTTTTCGGTTTCGCACTCTCTGCGAACCCATTTTTCCGTCAGCGATTTCCATGATTACGTTTTATTTTTTTCCCGCATAAAAACCTTCTCCGCGTGCCAGATCGCGATGTTTTGTAGGCCATGACTTTTATCCGGAGGCAGGGAGGGAAAAAAACTCGTCTACGGGCGCGTTCTACTTATCGCCGGGCGGCGAGGCGAAATCCATTGTTTTTATGGCTGATTTGTCAGGCCTCGTCCGGTGGCGACGAACAACGGTGGTGACCATCGAGCGGGGGTACACGATAGTGAATATATGTATACGCGCTGATCTAGGGCGCGATTTTGGGAACACCACAACACGCGCATTGTACCCGTAGGATTTTCGTTATTGGCGTACGTGCGCGCAATACGTAGACGGAGGGAGGACGTGTGCGCGGAATCGTTTCATTTTCGGCAAAACGTAATGTCACTCTGGGGTTCTCGGCAATTGGCTTGCGCGCACCGAAATAATGAGAAAAAGCGTCCGGGATCGAATTTCGGGTTTGTTATTTTTATTTTTTCCTTAAAAATTGAATAACAAACGTGAGGGAGAAAACGTGTACGCCGCGTGTGTATACATATATACATTTATACGCCGTACTGATTTCGACTTGAAAAGAATATCGGTCTCACGTAAACGACGGTACGGGCAATTTGTACGCGCGTCTTTTCCCCGCTCGCCAACCGAAACTGTTTGTTTTCACAACAACGATCAACGGTTTCGGGTTTACTGTAATACGTAATACTGTGTTATGTACATCGCGGTGTCTGGAAACGTTCGAGGATAAAATATTTTCGTTTTACGTTTCGTCGTGAATGCGAGAAATACAAATCGATATCCTTGATCGGTAGTAAAAAAAAAAAAAAACATACCAAGGATGTATAAGGGAGACTTGAAGAACGGTGCACGGTTATCGGAATCGACCGAAGTTATATGCCCAACACCGAATCTTTCGGCGTACTTACGCGGTATAATTCATTCCGTTTGAATATATCAAATTAACAATTTTTCGCTCATTTTTAACTTTGTTCATCTTTTTAAAATGAAAATCCCGTTCGGTATAACGATCAAAAATGTCTGAATTATTTTTTAGTTCCTCCATAATGTTTTTTTTATTATTTTATTTTTTTTTTTTTTTTTTATCGGTTACGTTGAACACGAGATATCTCGTTTAATTTTTCGATTTCAAAAACCCGTACATATAGAATACCTATATTACATTTAGTGTAGTAACAGTAGTAGTAGCATAAGAGGTAGTGTAGGAGTAGTAGTAGTAGTAGTAGTAGTAGTAGTAGTAGTAGCAATGATGATGATGATGATGATGATAATGATAACGACAACAATGAAAACTGTCTATTTTCCAGTTCGTTGGGTACGCATCTCGCGCGATATGGCTCGAAGCCGCCGCCCGGGAACAGTACCGTTACCGTAAAGTTAGGCTAGTGGCACGTCGTACTCGACGCCGTCACCGCATAAACTCTCGATATATACACGTACACGTACTTACATATTATTATTATACATGTATCGTGTTCCGAGTGTACCGTTCGGCAGACACTGGTCCGCCGTATTACAATCTAATACACCCGGTAATAATACTCCCAACGATATTGAATAATAATTATTTAGTCCGTTTCTACCCTGCTGTCGATCCTTTGTTCACGCGACCGTACTCTCGGATGTATCGCGTCGCGGTGTTCAATTTACGGACGCGTAATTCGTTCGCCGACACCGGGTTCAAAGGGACCCCCCCCCCCCCGTAACCGTCTGGTCGTCCGATGATGGGATCGTGAAGTCCGTCGGAAAATTCACGCGCGCCTAAATTTCCGTTCGGGTACAAGTACGGTGTTTAACGTATCAACGTTTTGCGCGCGACACGGGTGAGAGAGATCGACGACAACGGTGAATCGAGGCGGATGGGTGGACGGGGGCGATATGTGCCGTTCGTGAAAATGTACGGTGCGAAAGAAAAATTACGGTGCACACTACAGCTGTCGCATCGCAGGAATCGTAGGAAACTATAATGGTCGTGATAATAATTATACGCGTTAGTAGTCACACTGCGGGCGTGAATGTGCAGACGAAAGCAACGGATACATTAAAAAACGATTTTTCGAAACAATATCGTTACGGGTAAACAATGGCCGGTAAACGGCGGCGACGGCGAAGACGTCGTGACACATTTTACGCGTTTTCCGCAGCAAACGATTATTATTATTATTATTATTATTCCTCTCCGGCCGTCGAAAACTATAATTAATTATTAAGCCCACCCGTGTGTAAGACCGAAACCCGTGTAAATACATTATCGTTATGGTATTACACGCCGGACTGCATCGAAATCACCGTTATCGCGCACCCGTTCGTACCGTTTTGACCCTTGGCGCCCGCGCCACCCGCGACGCTGACGTTTACGTGACGTGTAACCCCACCCCCGCTGGTATATTAACATTGAACACGTTTCTGTGCCCGTTAGCCGTTGTCGTGCACTGGCTGTCAAAGAAATCGCCATGTTTGTGCGAAAATATTTAATAATAAAATTGCGGAAAATTTGTCGTGCCATGGCGGGACTGTCACGAAAAAAAAAATAGAAAAAAAAAACACGTACCATATTATACACAAATAGCAAACAAACGTATTATTGATTTATTTGTATAATTACTATTTTTTTTTTTTTTTACAGATGCCAGTACGCGGCGATCACGTTATTACTGATACAGGTAAGACAAAAAGATTGATTTTGTTTACAGAAAGTAAGCGTTTTTTATTCCTCAGTCGTACACCGTCGGTGTACATGGATTATCGCTAAGCTTAAAACAACGCATTACAGCGCGAAAATATATTATATTATTATTTTTTTCGTTATACCAAAAATATTAGTACCGTTTTTGTATGCCCGTTACTGTAGGGGTTTTAACGAAGAAACGTTATTAGTATTATAAAGTTGAACGTAAGCAGAAAATGTGCGATGCATGTTTTCGACAGAACGGTAGACATAATACTTAATTTAAATGAGTCACAGACTTCTTTACGATACTCCCAGTAACGTGGAATCCCAAACTAAAATGATTTCGGAAAGATGCCTATAGCAATACTGTTGTTTCTCAAAATTTCAAAGCTGAATTCACCCAAGATCAAAAAGTCTTTGAACATGGTTCTTCCGAAAAATAAGAAACATTCTGCTCGGTACAGATTGAACAACTAGTTGAAAATACGTTTTATACTTGTAAATAAAAAAAAAAAAAAAAAAAAAAATTTCAAGCCGAATTAAATGTTCATGGATGCGTTGTTTTGAATTTAAATAGCTTTCATTGTATTCCAAACATAATAACAATACGAGTTTATTGTGAACAGGTAATAAACAAATGACGCATTACAAATTTGTCGCGTTTTATTGATAGCCACATAATTACTATAACTGCTAAACCACGTATACGCATGCACAACAATATCGACGTCGATAAATCAATAATCAAATTAATTGGTATATCCCCTATCCATTGCATTGTTATCGAGGTCGAATAGTTCAAGTTGATGTTGATTTGCGCTGATGGGCACTAATCTTATTTTATGGAAATATTTTATTATTTTTTTCGTTTTCTTTAATTTTTTTTTTTTTTTAAAAGTTAACGACCTACCCAACTCAGAGCCAACCGAAATTTCACGTCACCATACGTAACTCATAACTGCGTTCCGGTTTGAACGGTAACAGTTACACAATACGTTGATCCGATCGCTTGTGGCCGATAACGTGTTCAAGAAAGCATACAGATACGCATCGGAATATTTCGGAAACAGAAATGAAAAAAAAAAAAAATCATAGCGATAAGCACACGTTGAATATACATTATTAGAATAGTAATTGTTTCTTCCGCTCGGTGTTCGTCGAAGTACCGTTTCGGCGGTGATACACGACGGGCATTGTTGCAGTATTTTCCACACTAACGTTTTCGCGATTTAAAACCATGACATTGTAAATGTGATCTAGATATCCACTACATTTGAATAAAATATTTAAACGCGCGTGCAGAAGAAGTAGGTGTAAACCGGCGGCGGCGCGTGTACTCGGCACGAACGATTTCCGTGATGTATTTCGCATTTGAACCGTAAAAAATAATACGTGTGTAACACGTATGCACACACACGAACACACGTGTAGCATATCGAAATAATAGAAGCGAATCGTACCCGTGTGAAATGTCGTGCGCGAACCGTTCGAATCGGCCGCAAAATCTTAAGCAACGTGTACACCGATTCATTCGGGTGCATTCGTCGTCCCCAGATTTTCGTTTCGAATCGCAGTTGTTGAACAGGCGATCGTATCGTATTGTGTTTTCCGCAATCGTTTTTCGACAGTCGACGATATGCGTAATTATGTAATATTGTATTTTAAATTTTACAGCAGGTAATCGTAATAACAGGTGTAGGTGCGCAGTGTAACAGATGCAACCGATGTTATCATCAACAACGAGTGTGAAATTATCGATGATAATGAGTGGCGGACAGAATTATTTTCAAAATCAATAACGATCCAACTCACGGATATTACTATACTAGTAAAGCATCGCCGACTATCGTGAAATTGCCATTTTATTCTTTTTTGCACCGTCCAGTCAGTTTGGGGGTCTAAGTATATGCGCGCGGCTCTGGGACGCTCGTCAATCCGGTATCAACGGTTTCGTTATTAAGGGTCTTACGATTTCCCTAACTTCCGTGGTTTCTCAGTGGTGATTCGCTTTGTTTCCAGTACTGCAGCCATAGGCGCAATTAAGGTAAAAATCTGGAGGGGGCTAAAGCTCTCCTACCAAAACTTAAAATAACCTGTAGATTACCCCTATTCTTATACACCATGTTAATATCTATGTTTTAGATTTTGAGCAAAGTTGGGGATTTACTGGAATGTGTCTTTTTTTTGTATTTGACACTATTGTGAGTTAAGTATGCTTTACGCGGTATACCATGTATAACATGGTATATTTATGAGGGGGCTAAATCTTGCCCCACCCCCCTAGTTGCGCCTATAACTGTAGTCATCATAGACCGTGTTGTACACGCATTTTTATTTCACATTCGAAAACGCGACATCACAATTCGTGAAGAACCCAATACGGGGTTTTGACGAGAACACGATATGTTCCAATACGTTTTGTCTTTAGATATCCCCCCCCTCCGGCGTCTGACGAATAGATATACGAACGTGTTGCGTGATCACATCAAGTCACCGGCGGGCGCTACGTGAATTGGAAGCTACAAGAGTCCTTTGCCGAGATTCGACGCGATAATCGCAAAACGATATCGCAATCGCGTAACACTGTAAACCGTAGTGGGCGGTCAATGTCGTTTTTACCGTTCCTTTGATGTGTTGGTTATCTGGTCAGCTGTTTCGATGGTTTACGACCATCGTCCGAACTAAGAAGTACACCTTTCCGTGGAAAAACATTTAAACGATTGTAACCGTTTTGTGCACGTTGAATTTCAATGGGAACGACCGACTCCGGTCTCGGGGAACATGGTTGGAAATGCAACGTTTTACTATTCTCCTTCCACCGAGTATCGTTTGAGATTCAGATCGAATGCGAAACGAGTGGATCGCCCGGACGTCAAACGGAAAAAAAACCAATAAATATCATGTTCCGATTATTGGTGTCGATTATTAATTCGTGTCACACTTTGTTTGTCACCACTGTTATTACGATCGTCCGTGTGTAAACGCGGTCGAATATGTGCACTTTCGACAACCGCGGTTACCCGACTGATCTCTCCATGCGGTGCACCGCGATCCGTCACCGGCTATCTACGTGGACATTACGTGCGTTTACACATGTTATTATTGTTCTTACGGTCGTTGCGATGTTTCCCGTACAGTTATATATCGGATATCCGGATATCGGTCGTGTATATAGGCATGTTCAGACTTTGGTGGCCGAGGGAGCATAACAAATTTTTAAATTAGTAATGAGTACAGACCGCATGACTACTTTTTATTTTGATATGATTTTGTTAGAAGTACACCTATGGTCGTGTATCCTACGATACATGCGATCAAGTTCCAAGCGATAGATAGCGTATGCCACTATAACGTTTACTCCGTTCTGTGTGCGCATTGTGACGTGCAATGATACATCGCATTCCGGTTAGACTTTTTAACAATGCCTAACCGTTAGGACCGACCTGAATCGGGAATTTTTTTTCTGGATTTCGCAGAACAGTGCCTAGTGTTGCGTGAGATAACAATATTTCGACGTAGGATCGAGTATGCGCGTTTTAGTTACCGTGTTCCGTAATGTCGATTGACTATATCGTCGATATCATGCCACCATGATGATGTTAGATCGGCAAATCGGTGACGGACGCTGCACCATGGATTAGGTAGGCACACGTTTTTTGGGGGACCATAAAAGCTTTTCGTTACACGCATACTCTTCAGTGGTAGCGATTTTTTTCTTCGCTAACAATCGACGTACGCTCATCGACCGGAAACAGCGTTATCATAGCTGCCACCCGATCGGATGTGATCAAAATAATATGTCGACACATCAGTTTGATGCAATATGTAAAACCGTTCACGGGTATTAAACGGTCTAAAGTCATCATCGCATCATCGCGTCATACGACGGTCCCTGTTTTGGCATCGGCATTTCAAAGCCAAAGCGAGTTACGTAAAAATGCACATCCGCCGGCAAAGAGAAAAAAAATCGAGTACACTGCGTCCACGTGCAGCGGTGCAACGACTATAGCTGTGACTCGTAGTTTTTCGCGGCAACAAATGTTCTGGAGGTTTATCGAAATCGATTATGTCCTGGCCACCGCCAAGTTCCCGTGTCCGTGCGGCAACTGCAACTGTACACGCGCAGCGTCGACGCGGACTTGTACAGCGATCAGCAGTCAGTTGGAGACAGTTGTTTCTACCAAAAAAGTTGATTTCTGTTTCCACCGAGTATCGTTTTCATCAAATCTGCTTCTATCTACCTGTCTGAATTGCAGTTAGAGTTACTCGGAAGCTGCCATGGGGAGGAGGTGGTGATGTGTAAAATATCAAATATTAATCTTAAAAACGTACATTGTTCACGATGCACGCAGCTACGTTATCGTAATACCCGTAATTTCGTTATTGTTATCACAGTACTCGGAGATCCGATAACAGCGGAACTCTGATACCGACAACACAGACACTACACGCAATGTAGTCCAGATCGATTTATATTTATTTAAAATAGGTATGAATTACGAGCCGTATCGACTAAGACGTGTTATTATGACAATCGGCTATTGACCGCGGACACGTTGACGTTTACACGCTGCCCACTCGTACATCGTATAGATATTATATTTTATATTTGTATTTTGCTCTTGTTGTTGGTCGGACGTGTCCGTTTTTTCCAGTGACAAACGTGTCCTGGCATTACAGGTGCAGGAGTTTTTGCGGTTTAGACGTCGAGCAGATACACGGTGAACGAACACTTACGTCGTTAGCTTGGATACGATGTCGTGTAAAACATCAAGTTTCTTATTGATGCACCCAAACGGCATATGGCACAGATCGCGCAAAACAGTTAGTGTCATTATCAAACGTTGAAACCGATTTCGTATATTTGCTAAAAACGTGGGTTAGGTTTATCCTATATTTTTTTTTTTTGCGATTGAGGATGGTTAGGTTGGGTAAAGGTTGTATTTGGAGAAGAAAAAAAAATTAGTAAACGTGGAAAATACGATCTCTGAACGGATCGTTAAGTTCGAAATGTAGTTGTTTACTGTTAATCGCATGATGGTAGAGCAAAAGGATAGATAACTATGGGACGGTAAATAACATTATTACGTCTTCGAAGTCGAGGCCGTCGAAACGGGAATTTAAGTGGTTTTTTTTTTTTTTTTATGGAATAATTTTATTGGGTGATTGATAGTAACGAGTTGGTGTAGATGGAATGAACGGAACAGATATTGAAATAGTAATAGAGCGGAGTGACGAGGTAATGTGTTATAACGTTCCGAAGAAGAACGAGGGGGAAAAAATGGTAGATAACTACGACGATGAGGACGAAGAAGTTGAATAAGAAGAGTAGGAAGGTAAAACTGTTGTAAAAATGAGGAAGGAATATCAGTGGCGGTGGCGGACAACGTAATGCAATAATGTGTTTTGTGACTTGTTGTATAGAGTATATACCAAGAGAGCGAATTCGTCACGTTATCGATTGTTATAACAATAGGGCACTTTTATTTGGTTCGTGAGATTTCGATGGGAAACAGGTGCACGCCGCGTTGCACTATTGTCGTTTGTCATTGACATCTACCACGGTATACAAGTAGTAGCAATCGTTCTCCTTTCATCTCCGTTCCGCGCGCGCGTAGTGTTTGCTCTCTTTTCTGTTGTTACTATTATTATTTTTAGCGTCGTCGTTGTCGTTATTATTATATTCGCACTAGCTGCAGCGGTGCGATCTCTGCCGATCGGTAAATTCCGTACGGACGTCAATGTCCTCCGCCGCCTCGTCGTCTTCCGCCTTGCCGACGTATTGTTACAACACGCGCGGTACACGCACTGGCATTGCACACGGTGCCTGGAAGCTCTTTGCGTTTCGTCGCGTCCACCGCGTGCGCGTCGCAGTAGCGCTAACGGTGGGCGCGCGTGTGTCGAACAAGAATAAAAAACGTTTACAATAACGATATAAAGGAAAAAAAAAATAAATAAATAAATAATAACATAACGCATTCGCACGCACACACGACACATCGAACTGTCTACCAATTATCGAGGATTGTAAGAATAACAATACGAATAACAATAATAATAATAAGTCGTAATAGTACAATACCACGTGTTCGCCACGACTACCGTACGCGCGCGGCACATGTTGCGGGCAGAGTACGCGATGTGTACAAAATAAAATACGTACATGTTTTTGCGTTCGTGTACGTGCGCATTCGTAACACACATACAACCGTAACGGCATAACTGTACACGGCCAAAACGAACAAAACGATTGTTGTCGCGTCTTATTCCGTACGCTCGAACAGTACACACGCGCATTGTACACATAAATATCGCGAGCGCGCGTGTGTACCTAGTCGTAAACACGAATCGAACCGTTTCCGTTATGTTTGTCGTCGCGACGACGGGAACCTTTGCCGCGTCAGGGACTTTGCTGGGGCGGGGAGTTGATGATGTTCTGCAAGAGATGTGACGATAAATACGCCGTGTCTCATTTTCGTCGGCCGTCCGCAGTGTTTTCGGACTTTGTGTACCGTTTTGCCCACTCGTCCACAACGACAGCGGTTGGCTGACCCTTGCACACTCGTTTGTTATTTTTTATCGCCCGTAAAAATCCTTTTCCGACACGAAATCCGAAAACTTGTTCGCGTCACGATCGTATGCAAGAACGGTGCACCAGCACGGATCGAGCCGAAGGGCCTTCGCTCTATCGTGTAGATCATTTGAGGAGATTATTCCGTCCAAACGTCCGTTTTAACGTGCATACCACAACATCATAATCGTATGCACGTTTAACGTCGTCAACCATCGCGATATTGAAAAATTCAATTTTCTATCGTGATTCTAAATCCCGAAACGAAACCTGATCGAATTTTTATGAGCCGTACACACGATCTTGAGTCGTTTTTGTAATATTTACGTGAATTCTACGAGAAATGCACGTAACAAACGAGTAAGGTTCGATTTTTTTCGCAACGTCCTGTAGATTTAATGATTTTACGAATTTTTAATACAAAAAAAATTATAAAATTACCTATAAATCACTAACCTATACCATTACTTAAAAAATCGTATTTAAAATAAATATCTTTTATTATTAAACAATAGTATCCTTTTTTTTTATTAAGTTACTGTTAATTATTTTTGTACACGGATAATGCGTCAAACGTAAACAACCAAGACGAAACGTTTAACTCGAGAAATTAATATTATACGTCATTTGACCACACACGCTGTTGTATAGAACTCTGCAAACGATTATAACGTATTGTCATCAAAATAATCCTATAGTGTTGGATTTCAAATCCCGACCAACCGGAAAACGATCGATACAATTGAATAACAATGTCAATGTTCAGACAGTTTTTCATAACGTTCAACGAAACATGTATACGTTCTTTATATTTTTTTCTCGCGCATTTATTTTTGCTCGTTAACCGGATTATTGTAAATCATGTTACAAAACGGTAGCAAAAATAAAATTAGTTTTATCGATTTTTGTTATCCTACTTGCGCATTTCGTACCAGAACACACGATCGTATACGTACAACACGATTATCAATAATTTTTCACGGGATAATCTACCGAGTCGTTCCATGTGTGCAAGTGCATTTTCCGTTCGGCGACCGGGCGGCGGCGCGCGAAATATCAAACGCAAAACATTCCGTTCCAAGGATATGATAATACGATAATGGTACTCGTGATGTTCTCACCGGCGCTTGTAGCACGTGAGCGCGCGGGCGCAACCGGAGTCCGGTAGTGTCGGGAAGCAGTTGAAATAGCTAAAATGAACGGTATTCCGATTGTTATGCAAATCGACCAGAAATGATAACCCGGGGACGTTAAATTTGAACTCAGGGATGCCGAAAACCCATTGGCCCTCCTTTTAGTTGAACATCGGGTCCGCGACTACGTCAAAGTCGTCCGCAGTCCGTTTACATGCGCGAGGGTTCGAACGATACGTACGCGGAATTTCAACGTCGAATCCCATTATTTGATTGTCGATTCGCGGTGAAAATGAAAAAATCACTCCGTATATATTGCCCCAAACCCCTCCTCAAACGTGGGCAACGGTGCGAGGGCTTCCCGTCGCCTCGTCATCGGATATGAGAAATTCTACTCGATTTGATGATTCAGTTCACTCGACTCGGTTTATTCCAACGATATGATTCGGCCAGTCAACTCCTAATACGATTGGTTCTTGATCGACTACGTGTTCCGTTTTACACGATAATAGTAATATATAGATGCGATAAACGTTAAATAACTAACGCAAAGTTATTCTAGAAAACATTTAAAAATAAACATTCATATCAGCACCGGAATACTGGTTTTAATCGTGTCTGTCAAGTGCCTACAAAAAAAATGTGTATCGTGTAAAACGACTTTAACAGGACAACAGCAACGCAAACACACAATCCGCGCACTATGTGGTTTTACATAAGAATATGATTTACTGTTTTATCGAACCGACCGTGATCCGTATCGCTGGGCAGTTATACCTGTCTTGCGCGAAGTGTTGGCTATGTACATTGTGAACATTTTCCGACGACTTACTTCCGTTTTTTACATGTATCGTACAAGAAAAAGTAGTACGGCTTGTTAAACTACAAAAAAAGTAATAAGAAGTTTCGTTGCTCATACATATTTACAGTGCCGTGACTCGAGGTTGGCTAAATGGGCGGTTGACGATGTCGCAGCAAAGTAATGGAACGCATTTGAGTTGAATAGAAATTGGTTTCTTTGTATATATAAAATAAGAGCCGAAATAAAATTCGCCAAGGGCACCACGGAGGGTAGTTACGGCACTGCATGTTGATCAAACCCTCGTGGCAGAGACCATCTATAAGTGTTTAACGTAATCCTTCCTTAATTTAGTATATTTATACAAGCGTTTTGTGACTGCGGCTATTTTTCTCATTTTTTTTTCTTGTTTAATGATCGCTACTAATAGCTAATAGCTATACTAAAGTAATGCCTAAAATCTATTCGTGCTTTAGTGCCATTACCGATATTAATTTTTTTCCTCCTGCTCTACAAATTAAAGCCAATTTAGTACATTTCTTGAAAATTGCGAACCTTCCGAACTTGAACTGGGTCATTTTTTTTCGTTTTTTTTATTTTTTATTTTGCCTTCTTTAGATACATTACAGTAAAGCAATTAATTGATTATAGTAAGACTATTAAATATAAGAAAACTAAAAAGTAGTTGAATTAAGAATTCGGAGGAATCAATGAATTTGATAATGGGATAGAAGACAGGAATTAAACGAGAGTTAAGGAGGAGATTAGCTTTGGGAATGATATTACCAAAAGAAGATAGGAAAGAAAATAGTAGTTGTCGCGAATTAGTTTTTCGCGGAGAAGAGAAGGACAGTGAAAAATAAAACTAGGTCATTTTCATACTCCATTCTGTGTCCTTTTAGCCGGTGGATACGCGATAATATATATAAAAATCTAATAAAACAAAAAAAATAAATACTTAGTTTTTATAAAATCTAAACGTTTCTTCCGAAATACGATTAATTTCTAATGATATCATACTTATAAATTACCAAGGTCTTCTTTAAACTCGATGAACACAAACACATATTTACACATCCTTGGTAAGTTCATATTATACATACGAACGCGTGCGTCCGTTCTAATATTTGGACCGTGACTCGAGGCCACGTTATTTGTTTTTTTATTCTATGGACAGTTGTGTAACCGCTGGTCGTCACATCATTTCGATAACGATATGGCAAGCGATAAAAGGTGTAGGTCAATAAATTATCATGTACACGACCCGCTGTTGCAGTGGTCTTTAATTAGCGCATTGTCTTGTAAAACATTGTTATAAATGATCGATTTACATACGCAGTCCTTATGCCCATTGCTGCAGTGACCGAGATCCCAAGGTCTCCGCAACGGCACTCGTCGGATGATTTTATTTTATAGTTTTATTTATTTATTATTTTTTTTTTTTTTGCGTAATAATTATCCGCACGCGTTACGCAATGAACATATATTATTATTGCGGTTTACGGTGTACTTGCGATTGTGCGTGCTCGTGCACAATAAGATTGACACAATAAGATATCTGAGCATAATTAATAATATTGTATATCTTCGTTATTGCTAAACGTTTTGCACGTGCCGCAATCGTTTGTAATTTAATCGGGCGCGTATCCTGAGAGGGGGTTGTCCATGGGTCCTAGACCGTACCGGACGTTCTTGTAGCCACTCACGTGTCGCAATTCTCAATAGTTAAAATTGAAATAAAATCTACATTCGACTCGATGGACGAATCAAAAACCGTTATTATCGTTATTATTCGGTCTTGAATATTCTTACTCCTTTTCAAGACGAAGAACATATCTTTCGCTATATATCAAAGATTTCCGCGGGGTAGGTGGAGCCTTTTAAAGGGGTACCATATCCTAAAAAAAACAATCAAATAAAACGAAACGAAACGTCGGCGACGGACGATGTGTGCACAAGGGGCACCGGTCGTATGGATTGCTCGTACGGTTTGCGCCAGAGCATATATTTTAACATTTAAAGTACGTGGCACTATATCAGCGATTCCCAAAGTGTGTTCCGCGGAACCTAAGGGTTCCGTGGGATAATCTTGAGGGATGTACCTGATTATCGAGAACAGTAATTGTAGTAAACAATAATCAAATAATCAAAAATTAAAATATTTTTTTTTTGGATTATTGGTTTTTCAATAATAAAAATAAATGCAAATACAAACAGTTACAGAATTGGTGTAGAGTTGGAGTTAGAGAAGTTGGAGTTTTAGGGTTCCACGAGACAAAAAATAATTCTTAAGGGTTTCGAGGTCGTAAAAGTTTGGGAACCATTGTACTATGGTGTCGTAACCATCTCAAATCTCATATTTCAAAGTCCGATTTGTTAAGGGTTATTGGCCACGGTAATTCATTTCATATATAGGAAATGGCAGTTACAATTGTGAAAAAAATAAAATTAATATATATATATATAAGATAATTGTGACTATAATAGTAATAATAATAATAAAAAACTAAATCGCCTCATCCATTGACAAAGTTTTCTTTTTTTTATGACCTCGGTTCACCTTTGATCTCAGTAAATGTAATAATACAATACAATTATTGTATTTAGTGTGAAATGATATGCGTCGTCGAGTTGGTTAAATATGAATTAATTTTTTAATGAAATTAATATCCATCAAGACTACGAGTACCAAGTCAGAGTTATTTATTTTATATCAGCCTATCGGCTCATAATATAAATTTTGAACGTTTTTGATAAAAAAAAAAAAGATGAATATAATTAGGTACACGTTATCTCGATGTTGATTGTCACGTATTCTTTCGTCCGTAGCGAATTATACATTTTTTTTTTTTTTATAAGACAATAATCAATAATAATGAGACCGGTATTACGTGATTATACGTTAAATGACATGGTTATAATAAAAGCTTATGTGGTTATACATATTTGTAGTAATTGCAATATCCAAGTGCGTGTAATAGACTTATCATATTATAGAAGATAAACATTAACACTTGCGGCCGATACAAATAACGCGGTATATGTATTAATATTCTACGTCGTAAAGTATAAGATAAGTATAAGGAGGTTGATGAAATTGTTAACTGGATTTTACGCAAATGAAAACATAATTGATAGAAGTATATTATTATTTTCATTTTTTACTCGTCACCTTTTTATGGCTCAACGGGCCCGTTTCGCAAAAGATATAATATATTCGGGACGAAAAACGCAGGCACCGAAGGTTCGAAGAAACCATCGGGATGAGTTTTTCATCTGAAAGATTCGATCTCTCCGTATATTAAGAGTATACCCTCTCGCCCTGTAAAGAAACCGCCCGACAGATTTATGCGCATGTAAATCGAACTACGACTACTATTTGGTTTCCTCGAAAGTAGGTTTACTCGGATGAAAACAGATATAATGTAAAATATTTAAATCAGAATATTGTAAAATGTCGCGTCACGATGCTCGTAGGTTATTACTCTAAAAATCACATACGTGTATCTAAAATGACTGAAATGCACATGGTGTTTTCGATGCAAATGAATTCGTTTTAACTATGTATGTTCGTTTTTTTTATTTTGCAATAGAGATTCATCGTTCGACTCGTACACTTGATATGTAATAACGGAAACGTGATGGGATTTTGATAATATTTACATTATACATTTATTTTGAGGTTGTAAGCTCGTAACCGCAGTAGATAATCAAAATATATCAAAATATTCGTTTGAAACACTGTTTTCTGGTGTACGGAACAGATTTAATCTTAACCTACCGCTATTATTTTACCCATGTGCACTCAACTCTCAAAATTCTAGATTGAATTTTCGATTCAAGTTTGTAAAAGGCAATACATACAATAGTATCGAACAGGTTTATTTCGGAATTTCGACGAACGTATTAGTATGTTGTTTTATTTTTTCATGAAGTAAAATAAAAGGTATTTTTTAACTTGCAAAAAATGAACAATTTTTCTAGACACTAACCGTTTGACTACAACCATTCATTAATTTCTTTAAGTGGCCAGCTACATTATGTTAAGTTAAAACCTATTGTTTCGATGTCAAGTTAAAAATAAATAAAATAAAAAAAAAACTAAAACGTTTAATTTAGCTAATAACGGATTCGTTTTCGTGCGGAGCACTCGATTTTCAGACGCAATCGGTTTTAATTATTTAAACATCCTAAACGATCATAGTGTCTATAGTGTAAAACAATACCGTCAAAATGTTGGAACTCAGTAACAACCCATACACTTTAGTTGCAAAAATCTAACCTAACCGCTGTTCTTGACAATGATATTGGAATACTAATCGGGTTACACTGTAACACTGCAAGACAAAGCGATACGTTGCGAAAGTCCAAACACTCGTGAACGGACGATAATCTAGCGTTCCGAAACTGATGAAACAAAAACGGTCGGTTGGAAATCGAAACTCCTCGGTAAACCCACTGATTGCCCACTCGTTGCCCACTGATCTGCGCGACGACGAAAACATACACACAAAAACGGTGTGGCAAAAACGTGATTCTGTCGTGCAAATTATCGTTTGTCCGCGGGCACATGTCGTCGTATTGCAGTAACGCACTCGATCAATACAACATCGTATACCGTTCTTGCAGACGGTTATTTAATTACGTCGGCGGAGGCGACTTGACCAATACGTTGCGCGCACGTGTGCGGAATAAATTCATCCAATTATTATGCAAATCGCGGCTGCAGCTGGCCGGGAGAATGCACAACAGTTGTACACGAATAAATTATACAACGCGCGCGCGGTACTCCTAACTGTACATTATATTCTGTTTGTTTTTATAATTTTCCCGCGGTAATGACCTCGGATACGGGTCGTGCGCAGCTCGCGGTTTCCGAAAGCATCGACGAAAATCGAGCATCGCGGCCCAGTTCCTTACTGCCGTTCGAACACCGCAATAACAATGTAAGGCGGACGTTTACTCTCGTCCCGCGGTAAGGGCGTCAGTAGTATCGATCGATCATGTAAGAAGCGGCATGACGTTTTTTCGGATTTTTTCTTATCCTTTTCCATTTTATTCTGTTCCTTTTATCCGTCCGAATTCGAAACGCGCAATTTAAACCGATTATTTCCGCATGCATGCAACTATACGGTCGTAAGCACGGTTGCAGGCCGTAAGAAAGGGAAGGAGCTTCCTCCCGGTGAACTCTGCTCCTAGAATATTGTAATCACGTCCAGATAATCCAGAATGGTCTTCGTTGTTTCGTGATTGCTCTGGTATACAATGTTACACCGTCATTTTGATTTCGAGGACTGGAGAATGATTTCGATAACGACCTAAAAAGTTCTAAGGACCTTTGCAATTAAAACAATAACTGTGAGCCGTTCAACTAGTGTAAAATTTAAATTAGTAAAAAGTAATTGTAAAGTTTCGAAGCGAAAAATAAAATTCTCTAAATCATAAACACTCGTGCTCGGTCACCAGACCCCGAGAAAAACGTTTTCCTTACTACCCTCGCCTCCGTGCTACGTAGATTTTTATCGTTTTCCGGCCGTTTTCGGTGTGCTTTTATCGTGTAATAATAATAATAATCTTAATCCATCACGACGGTACGTTATTACACGCGTCGCAGTCAGGTGGCGACGGATCGTGCGAGAACTAAACGACCGTGGCAGCGGAGACGTTTATCGCGCGATGGTATAATGATCCGTTTCCGCGAGGTCTGTCCGCAATTTTACCGCGGAACGACAATGCGCGCGCTACTGCGACAATCGTACAACGACCGTGGATGTGTCGTGCCATCGGAGCCATTTTTAGGCCACACATGAGGCCCTAGCGCCCGATACGTGTAGAATGACTGTAAATACAAGAATTGTGATATGCGTATTTTTTTCCGCGCATTATTATTATTTAATAGACTCGATTGTAAAACTGTAAAAACGTGGTATTTCGTTACGAACGGTTTGGAAATCCGTGATCCTTCAACAAAGCCCGGGGCCCTCGGTCCATACCCGAAGACGGGGCACTGCCGTACTGTTTTTGTTCGTATTTTTTAATCCGTTTCGCTCGGTAGAGCCTAACGCGACCGCAGCAGCCCCGGTGCGATAACGCGAACACCGACGGTCGTAAAAATCGCGCATCGCGGAATAACACGCGCAAACCGCTGGCCCATAAACGCCGGACGTCAACCGCTACCGGACGGACAAGGGTTTCCCGTGGTCGGCGATCAATGTTTCCGATCGACGGTCGTTTTGTTATCGCGGTCATAGCCCGGGACGACCCGATAACATTCGTCGCGTGGTCGAGATCGGGTTCGACGTGAAATTTTCGGTCGTTTTTTCTTCTTTTAATCCGGCAGGGCCGAGCCCGCGCGAAAACCCTAATCGGTGACGTGTCCTCCTCGCCCCCCCCCCCCCC